>NW_020174933.1:3430413-3502598 GCF_003031525.2 Neophocaena asiaeorientalis asiaeorientalis | reverse complement strand
TATATATATTACTGAGTCATTTTGCTGTGCAGCAGAAATTAACAGTGTAAATCACCTATACTTCAGTAAAATAAATTAAAAAAAAATAAAGCGCTATTTTATGCAACGAGAAATCAGACTTGTAAAAATTACATAATCCTTTCCCCAGTTCACAATGTAAACTAATTTGAGAGGCATAGGCCTGTCATATATTTGGAATCAGAACTGAATATTAATGTAGTGTGACCCCATCTTCAGCCTAAGCTATATAGCCTAAGCTATATTCAGCCTAAGCTATATATTTCAGCCTAAGCTATATGGTGGGAGTCGTAGGGGTCTCGGTGGGGCTGTCCAGGAATAGCCTACGTGAGCGAGTGAAAAGTATTCTGGGGAAGCTCTCGTTCTAAGTTTCTCTGGTACACAAGCTCATCTAATAATAAAACTTGGGCCGCAGAAGGGAAGGGATGAATGTATGTACAGTATGGTGTCTGGTATCCAAATTTGATCCTCACCAGCATCTGAGATATTTCTAAGTCCTGAGCTTTCAAATATATTTCAAAGGGATCTGAGATGAAAAACTGAAAGGCCTGTTTTCACTAAAATGTCTGTAGAATCCCTGGTCCCAGGCAGCTCTGCCTTTAAGATCCATGCAAGCAAGCAGTCACACCAGAGAAAAGAGAACAGCTCTACTGTGCCATGGGGAGGGGCCTGCAGTGCGCCAGCCACAGCGGAGGGAGGGCACTCATTTCCTTAGCTGTTTGCCCGGAGCCTTGGCTTGAAGCAAAAACCCTTCTCCCTGCCCAGCTTGTGCTGACATTAGAGCAATGCAGGAAATGAAGGACTCTACGGGAACACAGAATTCACTTTGTAAACAGCTGGCTTGTGGTCAGCTTTTGCCTTTTTCAAGCAGCTACTCCGTGAGTCAAGTTCTGAGACAGTTGTATCACCTAGTAGTAGAGATGCAGCCGAGGCATGTTACCTTATTGAAAATAAAATATAGACTCTGTTTGGAAGTGTAACAATATCCAACCTGTAAGAAGTAATCTGAGGGCTTCCCTGGTGGCGCAGTGGTTGGGAGTCCGCCTGCCGATGCAGGGGACATGGGTTCGTGCCCCGGTCTGGGAAGATCCCACATGCCGCGGAGCGGCTGGGCCCGTGAGCCATGGCCGCTGAGCCTGCATGTCCAGAGCCTGTGCTCAGCAATGGGAGAGGCCACAACAGTGAGAGGCCCGCGTGCCAAAAAAAAAGTAATCTGAAACACACAGTAATATTGGGAAAAATGCAGACGTTATGTTGGAAAATCAATCACTGAAATATAAAATGAAGAAGACAGGGTGGGGACTTCCCTGGTGGTCCAGGGGTCAGGACTTGGCACTTTCACTGCTGAGGGCCCAGGTTTGATCACTGGTTGGGGAACTAACATCCTGCAAGCCACGTGGCGCAGGGGAAAAATATTCTAAAAATCTGAGGAATACAAGTAAGACATTTTTAAGCACCTTTGTGAACTGTAAAGGACCTTAAATAAGCAAGGTATTTAAAAACATCTGGGTCTATTTAATAACATAGTCTTCTGGATTTTCATCCATATTTTTTAAAAGATCATGTCATTTCACATGGGTCACTGTGGTGGAGTAGTTTAGTCAGCAAAGCCCCAAGGCAGTCACACCAAGCAGTCACACTCAGGAGCAAGTGAGCTCAAGCCTTGAGCTGCATAAAGACTCCCGGCCACAAGACAGTCTTGCCAAAATACAGTGCCTCCCTGGGCAAGGGGAGAGCTGCTTTGTAGCAAGTGGCTCTGGCTCTCTGGGTGGTCTTTGTGGCCGGGGTACAAGTTGCCATTTGACTCAGATTCTCCTGAATTCGATGTGATTTCTGGAGTATACTCCCCTAGTCTATCCCACTCTCCCTCCCCCACCCAACATCCCTAAGAATCAGATACCAGCCACCTGAAAGAAAAGGAATGATTTCAGACTGCACGAGTTTCTTCTCCAGACCTTAAAAGCATCAACCAAGAATGTGAGGTCACCAAATCAAAGGAATAAATGGCCAGGAAATGTACTATAAAGCACTGTCACAGGACCACTCGCCCCTCAGGATAACCTCTCCTGACTTTTGTCCTGCCCAACCTAGAGCACCATTTCTGGAGGTCAGCTGCTGACTGATAATTAGGTCTAATAGAGAGCGAGAGTTTCCTGAAAGGATGCAGACAACACTGTGTTTGCTGGCAGCTGTGCCTCTGCTGATTGTTGGAAACCTGGCTTTTGACCCTATGCTCGCTCTCCACCACCACACCCAACTCAGGCAATTTAGCGAAGCCAGCTCCTCACACGTTGAAGGCAGCTCTCAAGTAAGTATCCTACCCACCACCGTGGCATCTCTCTCTCTCTCTCTCTCTCTCCTGTGCCAGATCTCACTGGCAGCACGCGGGCTCTTCGTTGCTGCCTGCGGGATCTTCTTAGCGGCACGCGGGATCTTTCTTAGTTGCCAGCATCTTTAGTTGCAGGGTGCGGGCTCTTTTAGTTGCCGCATGTGGGATCTAGTTCCCTGACCAGGAATCAAACCCGGGCCCCCTGCACTGGGAGCACAGAGTCTTAACCACTGGACCACCAGGGACCACTGGACCCTGTGGCTGATTCTTAATAAAGAGACTTGGTTTTAGAACATTCATCCCCAGGGCGAATGCACTTGCAGGTATGTGGGAGTTTCCTGAAATAGGATAAATTCAACTCAGACCTATAATAGATGTCTTTGAAAATAAGATAAATCCTTGGCCACTGGAAGACCGGTTTACAAGCAGGAGCATTTGGTGGAAAATGCCATCATCCCAAGTGCCACCTCTGTTTCTGGGTTCCCTAACCAGATGCCTGAGAATTAGTGTGAAAGACACCATTTAAAGGGAAAGAGAACAGGGAGAAAGATTTTCCTCCAAATAGTCTCTTGTTTGATTACCATGCATTACACTCATCTTTTCCCCTCTAATTAGAAATGTCATCTTTATTCCATACTAAGGTTCTTTCTCTTCTCCATAAAATAGAGAAATATACACCTGTCAACTGATAGCCCTGAAAATGGATCTCAATCTTCAGAGGAATAACTGCTGTCTCATTTTTTCTTTGATTTCACTGCTGTTACATATATAGCACTGTGCCTTCTGTCTTGTATACACAAGTGATTGATTATATCACTTGAATTCTGTAATTGTTCCAAACCTGTATTCTATTTACTGGCTACTTCTTCAATTTCAGGGAGTGAAGAAGGAGAAATGCAAGAGGAAGAATATATCCCATTCAATGGTAATTTACCAGTCTGTGTGAAAAAAAGATCAGTAGTCTTGCCTTATCCTGCCTTCCCTTCTAAAGAATCAATAACACAGACATTCTGAAAACACAGAAGAGAAGAATGTAGGCTGTAAGATCTAAAAGTAAGTTCACTGGTCATTTCTTCTAAGGTAAGAAAGCTGTGCCGATCTATGACTCAGGAAAAGTTTCATGGTTTGGCACCAACATCTTAACAGTGACTCTCAGCAGTCTTTACCACATGTAATATGTACTATAGGACAGAAATAACCACGTGAAGCAGGTTCGAGTTTTTTCTTCTATCTACAAGTTTTCATAAAAACGTAAAGACTGCCTGGATGAAATACACGCATAGTGTATAGGACTATTACCATCTATTTTTACTGAGAGTACTTTTTAGTAATCTTGGCTCAGGGCTTTCTTTCTCTGTGCCTATTTCTTATTTATGGAAAGCTGTCTCCTTAACTGCCCAGTATTAAAATCCCTCCAGCAGTTTTCCTATCACTCTTCAAATGTCCCTGGAATTCCACTTCTTACTCAAAGATTTTTCTTATCCAAATGGGAATGATGAAGTATGGCTGCACTTTCAATCCCACTCCTGGGCATATACCCGGAGAAAACCATAATTCGAAAAGATAATGCACCCCAGTGTTCGTTGTAGCACAATTTACAATAGCCAAGACATGGAAACAACCTAAATGTCCATCAACAGAGGAATGGATAAAGAAGATGTGGTACATATATACCATGGAATATTACTCAGCCATGAAAAAGAATGAAATAATGCCATTTGCAGCAACATGGATAGACCTAGAGATTATCATACTAAGTGAAGTAAGTCAGACAGAGAGAGACAAATATCATATGATATCATTATATGTGGAATCTAAAAAAAGGATACAAATGAACTTATTCACAAAACAGAAACAGACTCACAAACTTAGAAAACAAACTTATAGTTACCGAAGGGGAAATGTGGGAGGGGGGAGGGATAAATTGGGAGTTTGGGATTAACAGATATACACTACTATATATAAAATAGATAATCAACAAGGACCTACTGTATAGCACAGGGAACTTTACTCAATATTCTGTAATAACCTATATGGAAAAAGAATCTGAAAAATAATGGATATATGGATATGGATAACTGAAACACTTTGCTGTACACCTGAAATTAATGCAAATTGTAAATCAACTATACCCCAATATAAAATAAAAATTAAAAGTTCTATTCAAACCTCAAAAAAAAGTATGGCTGCACTTTATCCTTTAAAGAATTCCATTTAGCTTCCTTTGAGGAAGGACATGAGTTCAATGTACTCTCATTCAGGTTGGCTAAATAGGCCCCAGTGTTGCACGGGATGCCAGTCACTGTGTGATAATTCAGATGATCTTTTTTTTTTTTTTTTTGAGGTTACCAGAATGCTTTCATTTGGATAGCTCTTCTCTCATGAATGTACAGGGGCATTTGTTATTTTACTGATGGTAAAATTAGAGCCTAGAGAAATTAGGTAACTTAACTGTTAGTAACCGGCAGGGTGGGGCTGGAACTCAGGTTTCCTGATTCCAAATTCCTAAGCAGGTCATGACAGAGTAATAACTACAAAATTTAATAACTGGATTTCTTGAAAGGATTTTCTTAAAAGCATTTGGCCAAAGTCTAATTTTAGAGTTCAAGTGATAACAGCATTGTCATGTTTCAACTGGTTGTTAACTTCTCTGTGTGAAAAACATACTTTTACTGCAGGGAAGAGTTAAAATATTCTTTCCAGGGTCTTTGCTGTGCTTTAATTATTAAGCATTACTTCAAGGGTATTTATATTATGATACTGAAGATGCAGACTTACCATGCACAATTACTTTCAAGGGAGGGAAAAGAAGGGGAGTTAGAATTACCATATGATCCGGCAATTCCGCTCCTGGGTATATACCCTAAAGAACTGAAAGCAGAGACTTGAACAGATACTTGTAACTCTGATGTTCATAGCAGCGTCATTCACAACAATCAAAAGGTAGAAGCAACCCAAGTATCCATACATGGATGAATGGATAAACAAAACGTGGTCTATGCATACAATGGAATAGAATTCAGCTTTAAAAAGGAAAGAAGTTCTGTTATTTGCTACAACATGGATGAACCTTGAGGATATTATGCTAAGTGAAACAAGCCAGTCATAAAGGAGAATATATGATTCCACATATATGAGGCACTTAGAATAATTAAATTCATAGAGACAGAAAGTAGAATGATGGTTGTCAGGGCCTAGGGGGAGGAAATAATGGGGAGTGAGTGTTTAATGGGGACAGAGTATTACTTGGGGATGATGAAAAAGTTCTGGCGATGGATGGTGATGAAGTTTGCACAATGGTGTGAATGTACTTAACGCCACAGAACTGTCCACTTAAAATGGTTAAAATGATAAATGTTCTGTTTTACATAGTTTAATACACACACACACACACACACACACACACACAGACGAGACAGAACAATTAACCCTAATCTGGAGGGAGGAATATACGGAAGGCTTCTCAGAGGAGGTGGTTTCATCCTGAAAGATGAAAAGAGGGTTGGTAGGCAGGAGAGAAGGAAAAGTTCCTCTAGGCTGAGGGAATAACTACGGGAAGTTGGAAGGCAAATTACAAGGTTGTATTCAAGGAATAGCAACTTATCCAGGTGACTGGACACTTGAAGGTGACTGCATACTTGTGGGTAAGTTACAAGAGATGAAGCTGCAGTGGTGAGGTGGGGGAAATCTTGAGGCCCCCTGCATGCCACGCAAGAATTTGGAGCTTTATTCTGTAGGCAATGGGAAGACTGGAGTCCTTTAAGCTTGGGGACATGATCAAGCTTGCATTTTGGAAAGATACTGCTTGGCAGTTGTGTGAAGAATGGGTTGGAGGGGAAAGATTAGAGGCAGGGACACTGGTGGAGAGAGTCTGGCAAAAGCCAAGAGACAATGAGGGCCAAGCTGAGAGGACGTGGAATGGAGGGGGCTGTTTAGCAGGATGTGGAAACCAGCAGGAGGTGGGCAGTGAGAAAGCTTGTGGAGTGGAGGACAGCCCAGGCCACTTGGCTTCTCAGTGCACGGAGGTGTCTTTTCATCCACTTCCGTCTTTTCATTTTCATCCACATCGCCAGCCCAGCTGACCCACCCACAAGTTCTCCAGGTCTCCTGTCTCAGAACAAGCACTCAATACCCCTCCCAACCTTGACCCTACTTGGGCTTACTCTTCCCTCCCAATCCCTAAACCCCTGACTTCCCACACTGTCCTCAGCCGCCTCTCCATCTGGCAGGCATTCTGACTCTTGCTAGCTTTCCCTCCAATCTCACCCGCAGTCTTTCCCTTCCCCTCCAACTCCAGCCACAGAATTTGTTATTTATCCCTTCATAATTCCCCACTCCAGTCCTTAGTTCTGTGCTGTCTCCCTCCTCTGCCTAGACCAGTCTCTAGCCTCTGAGATAGAGGGACTTGAGCTATCCTTAGCCCAGATCAGGAATATGGTAGAGGCTGAAGGGTTAGAGATCTAGCTGCAGGGGTGAGAGTGAGAAAGAGAGAGAGAGAAAGAAAGAAAATGCACTTTGGATATGTTGGGTTTGATGTACCTCGTCTAATAACATCTCACAGAAGTCCACCTGCACCCACTTACTGCGTGAGTCCTTGTACCTACGCCATGCCCAAGACAGTCAACCTCAGTTTACTGACATCCAAGAATCAGAGCTGGACTCTCTCGAATAAGGGTCACTGGCTCACTGCATTCTCCTTCCTTTCTGCACAGTATCTCCGGGCAAGCAGTCTGTAGGAACCAGCTCCAGAAAGCACCAAGGCTGCCAGGAATTCAGCTATTAAATCATCTTCCTCGGTGGTTCTAAAGCTCTCAGCCTGTACCCAGCCTGCCCACCAAATCTGCACACTTGCTTGGCGGGCACTGGGAGGTCTCAGAAACACTTTAACCTACCTGTACAGTGATTGTCTTTTTCAGGTGAGCAAGGAACTCTTCCCTTTGGTCGTCACTGTGTAGGCATCTTCACTGCAGGCTCATTAGCAACCACCTACTCTGTGTTGCTGCAGTGAAACTGGTTTCTTCCATGCTGTTAAGCGAGCCGGGTCTCTCGTTTGCAGTTAGTTCACTTCTGGCTTCTGTTCAGCTGACTTAGGATAGAATCACTCTCCTAGCATTATAAGAACATGCCCAGTTGAGTCAAACAAACGGAAACCCCATTAAGTGGCAAAGGCAAATCCTGCTGCACTCCCTGATGTCACTGGGAGCAGACGGCAGACGAATAGCTTCGTACACCACAAGAACCTCCCAACACCACTTCGCCATGGAAGAATGGATACTCGGCCAAAAGAGCAATGCACCAAACACTCTGGCACTACAGCTGCTCTTTTCAAAGCCAGATCGTCATTGGAAAGGACTTCTTATGAGCCCTCTGCTGCTTTTTCATTTGGCGATGGGGCTAGGCAATCTCTGCGTTGCTGGCAAGGCGAGTGGCCCTCTCTCCCTCTGGCTCTCTGGCAGATGGCCATGCTTGGATCACATGGGGAAGTTGGCACATCGAGTCTGATTCCTTTGCAGTGTAGCTGCAGCAAGGATTTCCAATTAGTGATTTTGTGATGGCTGCGGTGAGTCATAGCGCCCTGATTCTCCTGCAGAGGGTGAGGGTCTGTTTGTCCCCATGAGGATCGTCATTACTCTTGTTCTGAGAATTCTGCAGTCCTTGGAGGACCTAGAACCAAACTAAACGCCAGAATGTGAGTCCTGAGCCTGGCAGCTGCCACTCGCCATCTGGTTGCAAACTTTCACCAAACTTGCAGTGTAGATTTTTTTGGCCCTTCTTTTGTGCAGACATCTGCCCCTCTCCCTTTCTTTCTGCTATTATTCTTTTCTTTAATTTTTTTTTTTTTTGGCGGTACACAGGCCTCTCACTGTTGTGGCCTCTCCCGTTGCGGAGCACAGGCTCCGGATGCGCAGGCTCAGCGGCCATGGCTCATGGGCCCAGCTGCTCTGCGGCATGTGGGATCCTCCCGGACCGAGGCACGAACCCGTGTCCCCTGCATTGGCAGGTGGACTCTCAACAACCACTGCGCCACCAGGGAAGCCCTCTTTTTTAAAATTTTGATTTAAAAATACTCTCATCTTTTTAATCTCATGCCTGTTATGGATTTATGGACTAATATTTTTATTAACAAATTCATGTGCATATATATATATATAAAACAATAAATTGTTACCTTTTATTCAGCATTTAAGCCAGGCCCTAGGTTAGCACCTTACAAACATTATTGTATTTAATTCTCACGACAATTCTGCCAAATAAGTATTTTTGTTCCCATTTTACGGATAAGAAATCTGAGACTTGCCCAATGTCACAGTGATTTATTTATTTTTTGTTCTCAAGTAGTTGCTTTATTCCTGTCAATTATTTGCTTTAATATTTATTTTATTTTTAAAAATTTATTGAAGTATAGTTGATTTACAATGTTGTGTTCATTTCAGGTATACAGCAAAGTGATTCAGTAATATATATATATATATATATATATATATATATATATACACACACACATATACACACACACACACACATATATTCTTTTTCAGATACTTTTCCATTATGGTTTATTACAAAATATTGCATATAGTTCCCTGGGCTATACAGTAGGAACTTGTTGTTTATCTATTTTATATACAGTAGTTTGTATATTCTAATCCCAAACTCCTAATTTATCCCTCCCCCTACCCTTTCCCCTCTGGTAACCATAAGTTTGTCACACTGCTTTTATATGGTAGCACTAGTTAGTTTAACTTCCACTTCCATGCTCTTAACTACTTACTAGGTTGCTCTGTGTGTGTGTGTGTGTGTGTGAGATACATAATACATATAAGTATATACAGACTATAAAGGTGTACAATAAATGTTTGTTGTTACTATTATGTATTATACGTATTTACTCCAAACTTTCAGTGTTATTACTGTACCTAGAAATTGATACTAATTATGTTATATTCTGGACACAGATTACAGCTAAACAAATTCATATTATAACATCATGGTGGCACCTAGAACAGTGGCTATTAAAGTGGATGCTTAGGGCTTCCCTGGTGGCGCAGTGGTTGAGAGTCTGTCTGCTGATGCAGGGAACATGGGTTCGTGCCCCAGTCCGGGAAGATCCCACATGCTGCGGAGCAGCTGGGCCTGTGAGCCATGGCCGCTGAGCCTGCGCGTCCGGAGCCTGTGCTCCGCAACGGGAGAGGCCACAACGGTGAGAAGCCCGCGTACCGCAAAAAAAAAAAAAAAGTGGAAAAACTGGTAAAATCTGAATAAAGTCTAATACTTAGTTGTACCAATGTTAATTTCTTAGTTTTGATCCATGTTATAATGGTTATGAAGATGTAAACATTAGGGGAAGCCTGGTGTAGGGTATAGGGGAACTCTCTGTACTATCTTTGCAATTTTTCTATAGATCCAAAATTATTCCAAAATAAAACATTTATTAAAAATAATAACAACAATATTATGGATATGAAACATCATCGATACCTTTCTCTTATGGCTCCTCCCCAGAGGTAATCATTATCCAGAATGCAGTGCTTATCATTCAAAAAGCCTAACAACTATCCCTTCCCATCATCCTTACCCCCTGGTAACCATAAGTTCGTTCTCTAAGTTTGTGAATCTGTTTCTGTTTTGTCAATAAGTTCATTTGTATCATTTTTTTTTAGATTCCACGTATAAGCAATATCATACAATATTTCTCTTTCTCTGTCTTACTTCACTCAGTATGACAACCTCTAGATCCATCCATGTTGCTGCCACTGGCATTATTTCATTCTTTTTAATGGCTGAGTAATACTCCATTGCATATATGTACTGCATCAGGGAGTTTGGGATCGACATGTACACACTGCTATATTTTAAATGGATAATCAACAAGAACCTACTGTATAGCACAGGGAACTCTGCTCAGTATTATGTAACAACCTAAATGGGAAAAGAATTTGTAAAAGAATAGATTCATGTATATGTATAACTGAATCAGTTTGCTGTACACCTGAAACTATCACAACATTGTTAATCAAATATACTCCAATATAAAATAAAAAGTTAAAAAAAAAAAGCCTAACAGAACTAACTGCAAGTATATGGAACTGTTGGCCAAGAGCAGCAATTTTTAAAGATTGCTTTTTTTTTTTTTTTTTTTTTGCGGTACGCGGGCCTCTCACCGCTGTGGCCTCTCCCGTTGCGGAGCACAGGCTCTGGACGCGCAGGCTCAGCGGCCACGGCTCACGGGCCCAGCCGCTCCGCAGCGTGTGGGATTTTCCCGGACCGGGGCACGAACCCGCGTCCCCTGCATCGGCAGGCAGACTCTCAACCACTGTGCCACCAGGGAAGCCCAAGATTGCTTTCTTTTCGATTTTTTTTTTCAGATGAATGTATTTGCTTATTTTTTTTTCTCTGAAGTGTAGTTGATTTACAATGTTGTGTCAATTTCTGCTGTACAGCAAAGTGCTTCAGTTATACATATACATTCTTTTTCATATTCTTTTCCATTATGGTTTATCTCAGGATATTGAATATAATTCCCTGTGCTATACAGTAGGACCTTGTTGTTTATCCATTCTGTGTATGATAGTTTTCATCTGCTAACCCAAAACTTATATATATATATACACACACACACACATATACATTATTTTTGAAAATATTCTTTTCCATTATGGTTTATCATAAGATATTGAATATAGTTCCCTGCACTGTATAGTAGGACCTTATTGTTTATCACTTCTATATATAATAGCTTACATTTGCTAATCCCCAAATCCTAGTTCATCCCTCCTCCAACCCACTCCCTTTTGGCAACCACAAGTCTCTTTTCTATGTCTGTGAGTCTGTTTCTGTTCATAGATAAGTCCATTTATGTTCTATTTTAGATTCCACATATAAGAGATATCATATGGTATTTGTCTTTGTCTGACTTACTTCACTTAGTATGATCATCTCTAGGTCCATCCACGTTGCTGCAGATGGCATTATTTTGTTCTTTTTCATGGCTGAGTAGTATCCCATCGTATATATGTGCCACTTCTTAAACAAGATTTCTTAACGCCTTTGGACTTCGGTGAGAGGTCAGGAAGGAGGTTCCTCCTAGAGACCCTGCCCCTCCTTCAAGCAGTAGCACTGCTCTGAGCCCCTCCCCTTCATCAACTCACTTCCATCCTGACCAGCTGCCCAGCCCACAGCCTTGGTCCCACCACAGACCTCATCGAGGAGGCCACCTGTAGGCCACTGCCACTGCCCTCCTGCAGTCCCTTCCCCTCAACCTTTCCCTAACCAAATTTCTCTGAGTTTTAGGACACAGGAGGACACATGAGGACCTCTGAGAGTTGCCAGTCTCTATTACAACCCAGGCCAGTAGACAAGAGCCCTGAGGCTCAGCCCTTTTCTATAGGAGAGACAAGAGTCATGCCATGTGGCGTGTTCTAAATGGGAGAACTCCCACTGAAAGCCCGGAAGACTATTTCCTCAGCACTCAAACTGTGCACCTGGACAACTCTCCCCCTCCAGCTGCCCACACACACAGGGTCCTGCACTGGGACGGGGGAGGGACAGGGCTCTGAGGGCCCCTTTCCTTGCTTCCGAGGCCAAGGTATTTCCCTTATGTCTAAAGGTCATTAGAAGGGCGATAGCTCTGAGACCTCATTCGTCTGTTTATTTAAAGATTCCATTAATTAAAAAAAAAAAAGGGGGGCTTCCCTCGTGGCACAGTGGTTAAGAATCCACCTGCCAATGCAGGCGACACAGGTTCAAGCCCTGGTCCGGGAAGGTCCCACATGCCGCGGAGCAACTAAGCCCATGTGCCACAACTACTGAGCTCATGTGCCACAACTACTGGAGCCCACACACCTAGAGCCCGTGCTCCGCAACAAGAGAAGCCACCGCAATGAGAAGCCCGCGCACCACAACGAAGAGTAGCCTCCACTCACCGCAACTAGAGAAAGCCCGCGCGCAGCAACAAAGACCCAACGCAGCCAAAAATAAATAAATTATAATAAATAAATAAAGATTCCCCCAGAATATTGCTAAGCAATAAAAAAGAACAAAATAATGCCATCTGCAGCAACATGGATGGACCTATAGATTGTCATACTGAGTGAAGTAAGTCAGACACAGAAAGGCAAATATCATATGATATCGCTTATACGTGGAATCTAAAAAAAGGAGGGGTACAAGTGAACATATTTACAAAACAGAAGTAGAGCCACAGATGTAGAAAACAAACTTATGGTTACTAGGGGGTAAGGGGGGTGTGGATAAATGATAACCAAATGATAACCTGCTGTACAGCACAGGGAACTCTACTCAATACTCTGTAATGGCCTATATGGGAAAAGAATCTTAAAAGAAAAAAAAAAGAAAGAAAAGTGGATATATGTATAACTGATTCACTTTGCTGTACACCTGAAACTAATGCAACATTGTCAATCAACTAGACTCCAATAAAAAAATTCTTTTTAATTATCAAAAATAAAAGCAAAAAAAAAAAAAGATTCCCCCTTCATGTTGTTTATAAAAAAGGAACTGTGAAGCTAGAGATTCACAGAGGCCCTCACAGAGAAGCCATAGACGGCCTGCCAAGTAGGACTGGTCAAGACTGTGCGAGGCTGACCAGGAGAGTTAAGAAAGGGGAAGTGTCTGGCCAAAGTCTCTGGGGAAATAAATAGACTTATCAGTTATCCTTTGACCTGCAGATACTGTTCTTTTGTCAGGAAAAACAGACCATACAGTTTTTGGATTCCTGAAAGGTAACCCGGGAAAGTGGGAGGAGTGGTGCCTCCTACGTTCTCCCACACTTGTTCTCCCACACTCGGGCCATCTAGTGCTAGATCCTGAGGCAGAAGGACAGCAGACATGAATTACTTGTCTGTGCTTTTTCTACAATTAACACAAAAAAGAGAATATCTAGGGAGAGTAGGAATGGGGAAGAAGGAGAAGGGGAATTCAGGCTAAGGTGCTTGTTTACCTCACTTCAGCTTTTAAGGGCTGACAACCCTAACCAGTAAGACAAGGCTACTTGTGTCAGCACTGAAGTAAATATCTGAGGTGATAGGTCTTTGTTTTCTCTACTAATTCACCTAATTTCTTTTTAAAAAGTCTACAAAGCCTACTGGATTGTGAAATTCATTTCACACTACAGACACCTAGAATCACAAGATTTTAAAGAAGGATCATTGTGGATTTTAGAGTGAAATGTGATGGTAAGATACATAAAGCTAAGTCATGAAGTTCTATGTTATAGAAAAAAAAAAAACCACGTTCACAGGTTTCTTAACAATCAGGACCATCATTGTTTATGTTTCCAAGTAGAAATGGATTTTCTCCCTTCAGGTACTGGCGTGTGGTCCTAAGACCTGTGAGCCGGAACGCCTGAGTTCTACCCCGGTCCTGCTGACACCAGATATTTCACCGTACATGAGAAGTGAACCGCCTGTATATGATCGCTAAGAGGCTGTAATGAATGCTGTTCATAAAGCTGGAGAGCAAAGTGGACATAGGCAAACACAAAATCCACATGGCAAGTATACAGAGATTACATACACAACGTAATGATGAGGGCACTGTGATTAATAATGTGAAATGAGAAGTGTTGCTCTCACAGATTATTAGCAAAAGAAATTCCCTCCAGAGATGATGAATGTTGAAATTGGTTGAATATTGATGGGACCTTCAGCTTCTGAACTGGAAGGGTCTGTGTATTCCATTCTGAATGACTTTCAGAAAAGGAGTTTAAACAACTTTCCCACGTAATTGTTTCAATGTCTAAATGAGCCTGATGGTGAGAAAGCTATTCCTTTCATTTACTCCACTGCTACCTTTGCTCTTAATCCCATGAGGTGGGGCAAAAAGGGCATGTATTTAGGTACGAGCCTGTCCTGGCTGTGCTACTTCTTGCTTTGTGCGTGAACCGGAGGGAGGGAAATGACCCTCTGCTCCCAGTTCCCTTGTCTATTAAGGCACCAGTGAGAAAAACAATAATGCTTAGAGCTAGTGTCCATGCAAAGCACTCTATACAGAGACAAAAAAGCTGATGATTATTATTCTAGGGTGTCATATTTAGAAAAGACAAGTATTAACATGATAAGATTTTAAGCAATTAATGTACTGCAATTCAGCTGCAACCACATGGAAGAACTGCACGAAACATAATGTGAAGTGGAGGAAGCCAGACTCAATACAGAGGGGCTTCTGGGGGCTGGGAACATTCTCTCTTGATCTGTGTGTTGTTGACACGGGCGTGGTCAGTTTGCGCTCACTCATCCCTTCTGAGCATAGGACGTGTGCCCTTTTCTGTACGTGTGTCCTTCTTCAACAAAAACTGAAAATTTTTTCTTTAGAAAAACTAGATACCGTGGATAAAAAACAACAGCAACAACGATAAGAATCTCCAGATTTCGCCATCTTCCAGAGACAGTGAAGGCGTTCCGAACAAGGCTGCCCAAAATGTGCCACTTTGGCACATGGATTATTTTGAGCAGAAGGCAATCAAGACACAGCAGACTCGAGGAAAACTTTTACCCCCTTCTTGACTACCTAAAATAATTTAGATCAGGGCCTGGCCCAGAAAGACAGCTTGTACCAGAGGTAACTTTATATCTGAAAGACCTACTGTACGGCAGGGCGAACATCTAATGGCCAGACCTCTGCTCTTCCTATTGTCCTGAGAACGGCCCTCCTCCCCTTTGAAGCCCTTATCCCATTGTAGTTCCTTAGCTCTGGATGGCATAAGCGCCTCAACCGCCCAACTTGCCCCAGGTCTCACTCTCTTTGTAGGGCTCCCGTATGGTACGTACACAATTAAATTTGGTTTTCTCCCATTAATCTGCCTTAGGTCATTTTTATTGTTCAACCAGCCACAGAACCTAAGGGCTAGAAGGGAATTTTTTCCTCCCTGACAATAGCTACTCTAAATGTTTAGATGTAGATCCTTCCAGAATGTTTTCTATGTAAATATATACTTTGTGAAAATGCAATCACATTCTACATCTTTTGGTAACCCAGTTTTACCACCAGGCAATATACTGTAGAGTCCAAGCAGTAATACTGCATGTTATTAACTGCATAGCACTGGAGTCTATTTTATCAATGCCCTATTATGTTATTACAAACACTGATAAATAAGACTTGCTCAGACATCTCTGCTCAGTATTTGGTTTATCGTTTTAAGATTCTGAAAATGGAATTGGTGACTCTAGGGCACACACCTTTAAGGCACTGGGTTTTCTTCTAGAAAGACTGCACTGATTTACATTCCCACCTACAGGGGTTGAAAATTCACCTTCCCCCTGTTGCCTTGCAAAAATGGATATTATCATTCCTCTTTTTTTTTTTTTTTTTAATTAATTAATTTATTTTTAGCTGTGTTGGGTCTTTGTTTCTGTGCGAGGGCGTTCTCTAGTTGCGGCGAGCGGGGGCCACTCTTCATCGCGGTATGCGGCTCTCTCACTATCGTGGCCTCTCTTGTTGCAGAGCACAGGCTCCAGACGCGCAGGCTCAGTGGTGTGGCTCACGGGCCCAGTTGCTCCGCAACATGTGGGATCTTCCCAGACCAGGCCTCGAACCTGTGTCCCCTGCGTTGGCAGGCGGACTCAACCACTGCGCCACCAGGGAAGCCCTATCATTCTTTTTAATCTTTGCCATTCTGGAAATTTCATGTAACTGAGCCCAAGGGTCACAGGAGAGGCAACGGGGGTTGAAGTTCCAACTCCGGGATGGAACAGACTTGGGTCCTCCTTCCAGCTCAGAACCTCAGTTTCTTCAGCTATAAAATGAGATAATTGGGGGACTTCCCTGGCAGTCCAGGGGTTCAGACTCCATGCTTCCACTGCAGGGGGCGTGGGTTCCATCCCTGGTTGGGGAACTAAGACCCCACATGCTGTGAGGCATGGCCAAAGATTTTTTTTAAATGAGATAAATGACATTTCCTAAAAAGAAGAGCTCGATAGCTCAACACTAGTCACGACCACCTCCGACTCTGAAACTCCTTTCCTCTCTTGTTTCCTCCCAGCATCCTGGGTGTTCCCCTGTGCACGTAAATCCCGTCCCACCACTCCATCACACCCTTTCTTAAAACACTTCCTTGGCCACTGTACATAGAACAAAATCTAAACTCCTTAACCTGACTGACCTGACTCCACTTGCTCTGCCTCTGCCCGCCTCCCCGGCAGATGCTGGATGCTGACAGGCCTCGCTTTCCCTTGCCCAGCTCTCCGCGGCTGCACCGGCCTCTTTTGGTTCCTTGCTCAGTCCCCAGGCCCGTCTCCTGGACTGCTCCTCCTGTCCTTGTCTTCAGCTTAAAAACCACGCCCTTAGAGAGACCTTCCCCGCCCCACCTGCCGTTTTCTCACAGAGCATCCTGTTCTGTGCCTTCACAGTTCTTATCACTATATGTAATTACATATTTCTTTGCTTGGGGATTTTCTGTCTCCCCACCGCCTGGTAAGCTCAATGACAGAGACAAGGCCTGTTTGGTTCACTGCTGTATCCCCACTGCCTGCCTCCTTAATAGATGCTCAATAAACACTAGTTCAATGAGCGAATAGCCGTTTCACTTTTCCTCTGGTTTGGTGGCTTATAAACCCATAGCGCTGTGCTATGCAAATCTGTGCTGTCAAATCTCTGTGATCTGTCCCTCTGGGCAGCTCTCTTTCTGATCTGAGCCTCTCCCAGGCCCTTTCTGTTTTTCGCCCGTCTCTGAGTTCCTGTTTTCTATTTCACCTTCTGCAGCTCTGAAATGAAATATCTGCTCTTTTGTATTGTTTGTTCAGTGTTTGAAATCCCTCCCCTCACCTCAGGGAACCATTCATTACACTAATCGTTTCTTCAAATGGCACTCCATCCCAGGGGGTACTGGGACGGGGGTTCAATAAATATTAATTCACTCAGCATTTACTTATGAAGTGCCAGGCAGTATATTAAGCACTCAGGATACAAAGATGCATGAGATACAGTATTTACTAACTTCAAGGAACTCCCAGTCTAGCAACGGAAGCACATAATTATAATATTCTGTAGCAGGTGCAATGATTTGCTATATAAAAGACAAAGAGTCTCACAGGGAAAGGAGATCTAATCCAATTTGAGAGAGAGAAAGATCCTTCTTCCTGGAGGACATGTCATCGGATCTGAGCCAGATAAAGGGGAGGAAGGCATTACAAGCACAGGGAACCGCATGAGCCCAGATATGGAACAGAAAAGCAACATTCTGTGGACAGGAAAACAGTCAGCCCTTTAGCATTGCTAGAAAATCAAGTGCAGCCAGAGAAATAAGTCAGAGCAATGAGCTGGGGCCTGATCAGGAGGCACTGGAGTCATGGTTAGAAGCTTGGACTTAATAAGTAGGAAGAGGTCCCTGAAAGTTTTAATGAGGGGTGGGTGGTGGGGCGGGAGGTGGTGGATTTGAGAGGATGCATTTTGAGGCAGGAGACCCGGTGAATTTGATGAGGCTCTGACCTGGGGCAGAGGTCACAGAGAGAGAGTCAGAAACAGTTTCCAGAACCTTTAAGAAGTCAAGCTAGTAGGACTTGGTTACTGATGAAGTGTGGGGCAGGTTGGCTGAAGGTTGCTGAGAAAGAGTCAAGAGCCTGGGGGATGCAGAGATGATGATGGGATTGCATCAACCAAGGGCACACTGGGGAAGCAGGTTTGGTGAGCCGGAGAGAGTGAGGTGATCCATCAGGTTTGGGATGCGTTGAATCTGAGGTGCTTGTAGGAACCTGGGAGAAACAGGCCCAGAAAGGAGGGCTGGAACTCAAGGTCTGGGAGTCATTACTCTCCAGAGAGCATGTGAAATGCAACAAGCAGTGGCCCAAGGATGGTACCCAGGGAAACCCCAACATTTGTCCTCAGCTGGAATGAGAGAAAGATAGATGTAGTTAGCATCCTCTCTAGTTATCTGTTCTTCCATGCTTGTTAATCTTGTTCCCATTGCCTTCCAATTTCCCCTAGACTTGGGTAACCAATCGCTAATTGCTAATAATAGCTGTCATTTATTGAGCACTTACTATGCGCTATGTATATTCTAAGTGCTTTGCTTGCATTGATTTCTTTACTCGGTACAAAAGCCGCAAGAGGTGTTCTCCCCATTTTGGGGGGATGATGGGACTGATGCACAGGTGAGCAATCTGCCACAGCTCAGACTGTTGATAAGCAGGTGTAGCCACTGTTATGTGGAGACAATTCTCTCTCTCGGAGGAGAGCTGCTCACCCTTCATA
This sequence comes from Neophocaena asiaeorientalis asiaeorientalis, assembly GCF_003031525.2. Classification (NCBI taxonomy): domain Eukaryota; kingdom Metazoa; phylum Chordata; class Mammalia; order Artiodactyla; family Phocoenidae; genus Neophocaena; species Neophocaena asiaeorientalis. The sequence continues at coordinate 3,484,042 of NW_020174933.1, read as the reverse complement.
AATCAGATGCAAAGCTCTTTCTTTCATTTTCTGTCTTTCTCTTAGAGACAAAAAAGGCAGCTGTAGTGTTGCTTGTTAACATTTCTGGGCCCTAAAGAATGACTGAAGGGAGAAAGAACTTTTTAATGAGGTCTAGAGTCCAATTAGCCTTATCGTGAATTAATTTTCATTTTTCTCTTAAGTACTAGGGTTCAAAACTGAAAAAACGTTGCTGAGTATGGCAGGGTGCCATCATTCTGAGGCACACACAATTCCTATAAATATCCTTTGTTTGGGAATGCACGTATTAGGAGAGACACAAATCATGCGGATAACACGTGTTATAGCTACTCCACGGTTGAATGGGCCTTCCCCATACTCCCTTCGTGCTTTCTAAGGTTGAATAGTATATTGTGAAACACTTTGTGTATAAAAGAACTTTATTATGTAGTGTCATTATGTAGTTTTGGGGAATAATCCAAGACTGACTTTATCAGCTAGTCATTTTATAGAGAGCTTTTTCTGTAAATTTTTGGTAATGTTATATTTTCTGACATTATATCCAAAGCTGGATAATGATGATCTGTTATAAAGCATTCAAAGAAAAAACACACAAAACTAGGAACATGAACCTTTATCAGTGTGTCAGTGAAGCTCTGGAAATATTCTAGAACTCTTTTATATGCTTGCTGGTATGAGAGTGTTAATAAGAGTTCTGTTTTAAATTAGAAGTAAGACTTTATTTACAAAAACAGGTGGCTGCCCACAGGCCATAGTTTGCCAATCGGATTTTTTTTTAAATACTGCAATAAAGCATTATCTATCTGAAAGCTTTTCCTGTAAGACCAGAAACAAGACAAGGATGCCCACTCTTGCCCCTTTTATTCAACATAGTATTGGAAATCCTAGCCAGAAAAATTAAGCAAGAAAAAGAAATAAAAGGCATCCAAATCAGAAAGGAAGAAGTAAAAATGTCTCTTTTTGCAGATGACATATTATATATTAAAAATTCCTAAAGGCTCCACCAAAAAACTGTTGGAACTAACAAGCAAACTCAGTGAACTTGCAGGATACAAAATCAATATACAAAACTCAGCTGTATTTCTATACACTAACAACAACTATCAGAAAGAAAAATTAAGAAAACAATCTCATTTACAATTGCATCAAAAGGATAAAATATCTAGGACTAAATGTAATCAAGAAGGTGAAAGACCTGTACACTGAAAACTATAAGATACTGATGAAAGAAATTGATGATGACACAAATAAATGGAAAGATATTCCATGCTCATGAATTGGAAGAATTAATATTATTAAAATGTCCATACTACTCAAGTAATCTACAGCTTCAATGCAATCCTTATCAAAATTCCAATGACATTTTTCACAGAAATAGAACAAACAATCCTAAAATGTGTATAGAACCACAAAAGACCATGACTAGCCAAAGCAATCTTGAGAAAGAAGAACAAAGCTGGAGGCATCACATATCCTGATTTCAAACTATATTACAAAGCTATAGTAATCAAAACAGTATGATGTTGGCATAAAATTGGACACATAGGTCAGTGAAACAGAATAGAGAGCTCAGAAAAAAACCCACAAAATATGGCCAATAATATACAATGGGGAAAGGACAGTCTCTTCAATAAATGGTGATGGGAAAACTGGACAGCCACATGCAAAAGAATAAAATTAACCATACCCCAAAATCAACTCAAAATGAATTAAAGACTGAACATAAGCCCTAAAACCATAAAACTCCTGGAAGAAAACAGAGGTGGTAAGCTCCTTGACTGTGGTTTTGGCAAAGATTTTTTTGGTTTTGACACTAAAAGCAAAAGCAACAAAAGCAAAAATAAACAAGGGGGACTACATCAAACTTCTGCACAGCAAAGGAAACCATCAACAAAATGAAAAGGCAACCTACTGAATGCGAGAAAATGCGTGCAAGTCAGACATCTGATAAAGGATTAATATCCAAAATATACAAAGAACTCACACAACTTAAGAGCAGAAAACCAAACAGTCCAATTAAAAATGTGTAGAATAGAAATTTTTCCAAAGAAGAAACAGAAACAGACTCACAGACACAGAAAACAAAGTTGTGGTTACCAAAGGGGAAAAGGGATGGGGGAGGGATAAATTAGGAGTTCGAGATTAGCAGATAAAAACTACTATATATAAAATAGATAAACAACAAGGTCCTACTGTATAGCACAGGGGACTACAGTCAATACCCTGTAATAAACCATAATGGAAAAGAATATGTGTATATATGTATAACAATCACTTTGCTGTACAGCAGAAACTAACACAACATTGTAAATCAACTATACTTCAATAAAAAAAAAACACAATGAGATATCACATACCTGTTAAGATGGCTATTATCAAAAAGGCAAGTAATAAAAAAAAAAAAAAAAAAAGGCAAGTAATAACAGGTTTTGGCAAGGATGTGGAGAAAAGGGAACGCTTATGCACTGTTGGTGGGAATGTAAATTGATGCAGCCACTATGGAAAACAATTTGGAGGTTCCTCAAAAAATTAAAAATAGAACATATGATCCAGCAATTTCACTTCCGGGCATTTATCTGAAGGAAACAAAAGTACTAAATTGAAAAGATCTATGCATCCCTATGTTCATTACAGCATTATTTTCAACAGCCAAGACATGGAAGCAATCTAAGTGTTCACTGATGGATGAACGGATAAAGAAAATGTAGTATACATATACAATGGAATGTTAGCTATAAAAAAAGAAGGAAATTCTGCCATTTGCAGCAACATGGATGGACCTTAAGGGTATTATGTTGAGTGAAAAAAGTCAGACAGAGAAAGACAAATACCATACGATCTCACTTATATGAGGAATCTTAAAAAAAACAAACAAAAAACCGTAAAAACAAAAAAACCTAAAACCAAAAAACAGAGGTGGAGCATGGGGGTGGTCGAAATGGGTGAAGGGAGTCAAAAAGTGCAAACCACCAGTTATAAAATAAATAAGTCCTGGGGATGTAATGTACGGCATAGTGACTATAGTTAATAATACTAGCGACTTCCCTGGTGGTGCAGTGGTTAAGAATCTGCCTGCCAATGTAGGGAACACAGGTTCGAGCCCTGGTCCGGGAAGATCCCACATGTCACGGAGCAACTAAGCCCATGCGTCACAACTACTGAGCCTGCGTGCCACAACTACTGAAGCCCATGTGCCTAGAGTCCGTGCTCTGCAACAAGAGAAGCCACCGCAATGAGAAGCCCACGCACCACAACAAAGAGTAGCCCCAGCTCACCGCAACCAGGGAAAGCCCATGCCCAGCAATGAAAACCCAATGCAGCCAAAAAAAAAATTTTTTTTTAAAGTTTAAAAAATAATAATAATACTGTATTGTAAACTTGAAAGTTGCTAAAAGATCTTCTTATCGCAAGAAAAAAAATTGTAACTATGTGTGGTGATGGATGTTGACTCGACTTAATGAGGTGATCATTTTACAATACATACAAATATTAAATCATTGTATGGTACACCTGAAACTAATATAATGCTATATGTTAAGTATATCTCAAAAACAAAACTGCACAGAATTTCTAACTACTCTTTGGGCAGAAATGGAGAGCCATAGAACTTAGATACTATTTCCAAATAAGTTGCAAAGTAAGGCAAAAAAGGAGAAATCATCCATTTCACCTATCAGTAAAAAGCTAAAATACCAAAATCCATCTTAGAATGTTGTAGGACAAACACATGCTTTTATAGAACTAGAGCATTCAGAGGTGTTAAAAACATGTATGTATGTGTATATACACATACACACACACATAAAATGTATCTTGATGACTGAATTGTTTGTGTCCCTTTAAAAGCTACACCGGAGCCTAGTGCCTCATTCACCTCACCCTAGCCCCAGCCCCGAAAATTAAAACCATCTTGAGGAACTTGTATATCATAGGGTTTAAGGCACTAAGGGAAAGCAGCCCACACAAACTCTCTTCTATCAACACTCAAAATTCTCCAGCTCAAATGTATGACTTTCTGATGATTATTCTCTTTGTCTCTCTGACACACACACATAAGCACTCATACAAGCCCACATTCTTTCTCTATAGTCCTTTATTAAAATGTAAGAATGTAAACAGTGTTGTGATAATAGCCCAAATCTACTAATAATAGCTAAATTGTTTGACTGTTTACTTCATGCATGATGTCATGTAATCCATGGAACACTCCTGTGTGGGAGGTGTTTTTAGAACCATTTTATGATGAGGAAACTGAGGCTCGGAGAGGTTAAGAAGCAAATGCAGCCTCTGGCGACAGACTAGCTTCCACCTTTACCTCTATCACAGTTCCTACAACTTAATCACCCTGAGACTTAGATTCCTTTCGAGAGTAAAATGTGAATGCTAATGGTCTATACTTCATAGATCTACATAAGGATTAAATAAGATATGCTGGCACATAGCAAGCATCCAATAGATGATGATGGTGATGGTGATGGTGATGGTGATGGTGGTGATGTAACTGGCCAAAGGTCAATGGCTACTAGGAGGTGACATCATGCTGCTACAGAACTCCCAGAATCCCTTCCTCCAGAGGCAGGGCCTCAACCCTGGGTAGGTGGGAAGATAAGAGGTAAAGGGTATCTATTTATCTCCTTCAAATTAATGACAGATTTTGAACTACCACAGATACTATGTTCCAAATGTATCATAGCCCTTGACCTTTCCCATCCGCTGAGCCAGTCAAAGACCCCGCAGCGGGACAGCTCCCAGAGTCATCAAGAAGCCCAGCCCAGGGAGTCCTGGCTTCTGTGCCGAGCCTCAAAATTCCAGTTCTACCGTCCAGGCTAGTTTGGCAAATGTTGCTATTTATATCTCTTCCTTTGAATGGCTATTTCACAACTGCAACCTACACAATTCGCATACTTCCCCTGCTATGCTTCCACCTCCCCTCTCCCCCACCAACACACACATTTTTTCCAGTGTGGACTCCACATTTAATCATTTAGTCATAAGGGTTTTTTTTTGTTTTGACATCTCCTTTGCTGAAATTCTGTGCAATTACTGAGAGCACAAGAAACGAAACTGAATTTCACATCAGCCTCTCTCCCCGTCCCTCTCAGCCTTTCTCCTTGTTACCCTGAATGAAGACCCTACCCCTTCTGAGAAGCCTCTAGTTTTCTCAAGGACTTTCCTCCCTCAATCATCCCTTCCCTCCAGCATCATAAGTTTCTCCTTATGTCTATCAGTCTATTATTTCCAGGGTCCTATCTTTATACCAAAAAACCTACACTTTCCTCCAGCTATGGCCCCATGGCTTTGCTGCCCCGCCCAGGAAACCTGTCCACATCCTTTTCTCTCTTCCTCTCTTCAAGCTACTGCAGTTGGCTCTGGCCCCTCCCCTTCCGCTAAGACTGTTCTCTCAAGGTCGTCAGAGACAACACACTGCCTTATAAAACTGCAGCCCTATCAGAGTCGTTTCCCTGTCCTCTTTTTTTTGTTTGTTTGTTTTTTTGCGGTACGCGGGCCTCTCACTGTTGTGGCCTCTCCCGTTGCGGAGCACAGGCTCCGGACGCGCAGGCTCAGTGGCCATGGCTCACGGGCCCAGCCGCTCCGCGGCATGTGGGATCTTCCCAGACCGGGGCACGAACCCGTGTCCCCTGCATCGGCAGGCAGACTCTCAACCACTGTGCCAAAAGGGAAGCCCTCCCTGTCCTCTTTTGACTTGACTTCTCAACAGCATTTGTCACCAAGACCATGCTCCTGCTTAAACACAGTCTTTCCTTGGCTTCTGGGATATTACATTCTCCTGGGATTTCCACCGGCCACTTCTTTGCTGGCTTCTCCTCACCCACCAGATCTCTGCATAATTTTGGTGGATCCCCGTTGTATTAGTGTGCTAGGGATGCTGTACCAAATCACCATCGACTGGGTGGCTTAAACCACAGAAATGTATTGTCTCACAGTGCTGGAGGCAACAAGTCCAAGATCAAGGTGTGGGCAGGCAAAGGGGGAGGAGGGTGGGAGAGGGAAGGATTAGGAGTCTGGGGTTAGTAGATGCAAACTCTTATATATAGGATGGATAAACAACAAGGTCCTGCTGTATAGCACAGGGAACTATATTCAATATCCTGTGATAGGGCTTCCCTGGTGGCGCAGTGGTTGGGAATCTGCCTGCCAATGCAGGGGATGCGGGTTTGAGCCCTGGTCTGGGAAGATCCCACATGCCGCGGAGCAACTGGGCCCGTGAGCCACAATTACTGAGCCTGCGCGTCTGGAGCCTGTGCTCCGCAACAAGAGAGGCTGCGATAGTGAGAGGTCTGCGCACCGCGATGAAGAGTGGCCCCCGCTTGCCACAACTAGAGAAAGCCCTCGCACAGAAACAAAGACCCAACACAGCCATAAATAAAAATTAATAAAAAAAAAATATATATCCTGTGATAAACCATAATGGAAAAGAATATGAAAAAAAAGTATATGTATAACTGAGTCACTTTGCTGTACAGCAGAAATTAACATAACACTGTAAATCAACTATACTTCCTGCCAAAAAAGGTGGCAGGGTTGCTTCCTTCCGAGGGCTGTGAGTGAGGATCTGTTCCAGACCCTTCTCCTGGCTTCTGGAGGTTTACTGGCAATCTCTGGTGTTCCATGCCTTGTAGATCTCTGCCTTCGCCTTCACATGACATTCTCCCTGTGTGCGTGTCTCTGTGTCCAAATTTCTCCTTTTGATAGGGCACCAGTCATACTGGATTAAGGGCCCACCCTACTTGAATGTGACCTCATCTTAACTAATTAAATCTGCAACCATCCTATTTCCAAATAAGATCACATTCTGAGGTACTAGGGGTTAGGACTTCAGCATATGAAATTTTTTTTGCGGGGGGGATACAATTTAATCCATAACATCAGTCTTGGGACTTTGCTCCATCTCAGATGATCTTGCATCATCCCATGGCTTAAATGTCATCTCTATGCCAAAGCTTCCCAATTCTAGGTCCAACCCTGGCCTAGAACTCTACACCAGTTCTTCTCAAAGTGTGCTCCCCAACCAGGGGCATCAATGTCACCTGGGAACTTGTGAAAAATGCAGATTTGGGGACTTCCCTGGCGGTCCAGTGATTAAGAATCCACCTTCCAATGCAGGGGACGTGGGTGCGATCCCTGGTCAGGGAACTAAAATCCCACGTGCCGTGGAGCAACTAAGCCTGTGTGCCGCAACTACTGAGCCCATGCACTACATGGGCTCACAACTAGAGGGAAGTCCATGCATACCTGAAGATCCCCTGTGCCGCACCTAAGACCCGACACAGCCAAACAAATAAAAATAAATTAATTAATTAAAAGTGCAGATTTTCAGGTCTTACCCCAGATCTATTGAATCAGAAACTCTGGGGGCGGGGTCCAGCAGTCTGCTTTAACGAGCCCTGCAGGGTAATCTGATACAGGCTGGGTTTTTTGGGGTTTTTTTTTTTTGCGGTACGCGGGCCTCTCACTGTTGTGGCCTCTCCTGTTGCGGAGCACAGGCTCCGGACGCGCAGGCTCAGTGGCCACGGCTCACGGGTCCAGCTGCTCCACGGCACGTGGGATCTTCCCGGACTGGGGCACGAACCCGTGTCCCCTGCATCGGCAGGCGGACTCTCAACCACTGCGCCACCAGGGAAGTCCCAGGCAGGTTTTAAGAACCACGACTCCAGAATCACATATCCAAGAGTCTATCTTTACAACTCTACTTAGAAACCTGATAGGTTCCTCAGAAAGAACTCTTGATTTCCACATCCTCCCTTGCGCTGCCCTCCCCCTTCAGACCATTTCCCTCCATCCTCACCTTAGAAAATGGCACCATCATGTCAAAGCACAGGAATATTCCAGAAGGAAAAAGAAAAGCAAACGAATAGAGAATGAGCTCGGTGTGTGCTCAAGGAACAGAAAGACGTGCAGTCTGGCTGAAGTGCAGGATACAAAGGGCGGCGCAGAACAAGCCAGGTGTGAAGGGCAGGGAGGGAGGCAGAGGCTTTGGGTGATGTGCAGACAAAACAGCAACAAACACGTTTTGTGGCATCCACATCTCCCTCGGTTGAGCTCCCTTGCATTCTGGGAAATGGCCTTTCCTGACACAGCAGTGAGGACTCAACTCATCGGTGAGCAGTGTTCATCCTGTAAATGTAAGGACCGCCCGCCCCACCCCCTACCCCCATCCCTTTTACCGACAGGGGCCTCTGTGCCCCAGCTTCTATGAGTGTTGGCTGATGACAACTCCCAGCCCCTTTCTCCTGGGAATGGGCCTCTAGCAAACAGGAATCGTGGCTCCTGTGAGGCCATGCCCCACCCTCACCAGGCTGTGTATACTGAGGCACAAAAGCTTGGGGTTCTTAAGGGGGATTGACTTCATGGTGTAATTGGGATTTCCAGGGCTGCCTGGAGGGATGAGCTTGAAGCTAGCCTCCAGCTGAGAACCCCACTTGCTTTGGAGGGGAAGGTTCAGGAGAACTTGAGTAATTGGGGGGTTGGTTGGCCACAGTTGCAGAAATCCACAGAAGTAAAGAGGGTCCTGAAGAGGAATTTGATTCTTCAGGACAGAGGCTGGGGGTGGTGCTGATGATAGTAGAGTGGTTTATCCAGAGTGAAAGGTCACTTATGTTAAGATTATTGCTTTTGTTAAACACAATTCGAAATCTCTGAATCCAAGGCATTCATCAAATGCCAGTAGTCCCAGCCTGCTGACTATTATGTTTCCTGAAGTATGGGACAAGTTCTTTTTCTAGAATATTCTGCTGTACCTTCCCTTCTCTGCTCCTCCCGTTTGAAAATAATGTGACTGAAGGAAGTGCTCTTTGGGGGTTGAGACTGACCCCCCGGTACCCCCAGACTGGGCTGGCATCCTCCTTAGCTCTCTGGTATCCTTTGCTTCCCTAAAGAAGCACTTACCACACCGCATTGTCCATATAATCGCCCATTTATTGTGTAATAAGGCCAAGAAGACACAAGAACGCTGAGCGTAACTCAGGCTCACGTGGCCTGCTCCCTTGTTGTCTTGTGGAAAATACTTAGAAAATATTTGTGGAATGATAAAAATGAGAGAGTAAATGAATGAATGGTCAATATACCAAAGTGCATAAGTTCCATGTAAAGGCAAATTTGTTTTCCCTTATGCAATGTCCCTCTGCTATATGTCTGTTTAATCTGTTTGCTCTCTTGCCTCCCATGGGTGGCAAAAACTGTCTCTGGTCCCCTCTGATCCTTGCAACAGACAACAGAACTAGTGTTGGATTTAGTGCTTAATTTTGAATACTTAATTAACCAGTTAACGTTTATTTCAGCACAAATTATTTTAAAGATATTTTAAAGGTAGGGATTTAAAAAGAAATAAAATTCAGCGGTCTTCAAGAAGCTCATGGTGGCTGATTATACAATTCATTCTTCTCAAAAAGAGTGTCTTGCTGAATGCAAAACTAAGTTTGGTTTAATATTTGTTCCTTTGTTATACTTTCCGTGGAAGTACATTCACATATCATTAAAAACATCTTCTGCAGACCACGTGGCCTAGTTTTGTCAGCAAACATGACAGGCATACCCACCAGGCTCTGGCTGTGGGTGAGATCAGTACATGTTACTGCTTGGCTAGAAAGGCAAGGTTGCTGGTTCAAGTCCTACTCTGTGTACCTGTGTATCGGGAATCAGCGTCCCGATAGCAGGACATGTTTGAATCTGAATCCGAGTTGTAGGGTGGGCAGGCCCACTTTAAACAGCAGGCACCTTTCAAGTTCCGGCACTAGATCGCCTGCTCCAGGCTTTGAAATAAAATCAAAGCTTGCTTTGGCCTTGCCGTGAGCTTTCATCTAATAATAGTCTGATAGGTATGTCTACAGCAGCTTTTTAAAATTTAAATATTACCCTTTAATGACAGGAACACAGAGTCTTTGAGTTTCTTGGCATCTGAGAGGTGAGTCATGCATTTTATAGATACAGAATTGAAAGAGGAACGACTTGCATGAGGCCAGATGGCAACTCCAAGGATACAGTGGCTCCAGCGCCATGAGGCTGCCCAGAACTACTGGGCCAGCTGCCATCTTTTCATCCCTCCACTGTACCAAGTATGAACATGAGTAGAGAAAAGCAATTCTGGCCACTGAGATGAGAAGAAACAGATGCCAAAGTTCATAGCTCTTGAAAAGGTAAAGACAGACCAGGTTGCATTTCTGCTGTGCCCCGTTGGGGTAAAGATATACAGGTGGTGGGGGCTTCCCTGGTGGCACAGTGGTTGGGAGTCCGCCTGCCGATGCAGGGGACACGGGTTCGTGCCCCAGTCTGGGAAGATCCCACATGCCGTGGAGCGGCTGGGCCCGTGAGCCACGGCCGCTAAGCCTGCACGTCTGGAGCCTGTGCTCCGCAACGGGAGAGGCCACAACAGTGAGAGGCCCGTGCACCGCAAAAAAAAAAAAAAAAAAGATATACAGGTGGTGGGTTTCTTTCTTCTCACCTGTTCCTGTCCCACTTGGCCTCTGAAAGTCAGCCAGCACTCTTTCTTCAGCAAATGTGTGCTGGGTTCTGGGCAAAACAACATTATAATAAAAATAGAAAAGGTGAACCATGACATTGACTCTAATTGGCCCAAAGGGTCTTTGTCCCTAACCTAGAAGTCATGCAATCTTGCATTTTCCCATTAGGGATGGAGACATTTGACTTATCACCCATAGAAATTTTCCCACTTTCTTGGGCATAATGGGTGTTAGCAAAAGCATCCTTCATCTACTGAACACCTGTTTGAGGCAAGTACCACTGGGCATTTTGTATGGTCTCCACTTAATCCTTATGACAAATATATATTTATTGAGCAACTGAATGTGCTGGACACTGTTGGGGACCAGAGATACAAAAATAAACTGGGCACAGTCCCTGCTCTCCAGAGTTGTATAGTCTAGTGTAGAAAATATACTCATGATCAAGAAGTTACAATACAGTATAATACAATGAGATGTCACCTCACACAAGTCAGAATGGCCATCATCAAAAATCTACAAACAATAAATGCCGGAGAGGGTGTGGAGAAAAGGGAACCCTCCTACACTGTTGATGAGAATGTAAATTGGTACAGCCACTATGGAGAACAGTATGGACGTTCCTTAAAAAACTAAAAATAGAGCTACCATGTGATCCAGCAATCCCAATCCTGGGCATATATCCAGAGAAAAACATGGTTCGAAAGGATACATGCACCCCAATGTTCATTGCAACACTGTTTACAATAGCCAAGACATGGAAGCAACCTAAATGTCCATCAACAGATGAATGGATAAAGAAGATGTGCTACATATATACAATGGAATATTATTCAGCCATCAAAAACAATGAAATAATGCCATTTGCCGCAACATGGAGATTATCATACTAAGTGAAGTAAGTCAGAGAAAGACAAATATTATATGACACCACTTATATGCAGCATCTAAAAATGATACAAATGAACTTATTTACAAAACAGAAACAGACTCACAGGCTTAGAGAATAAATTTATGGTTACCAGGGGGGAAGGGTTGGAGGGGGATAGTTAGGGAGTTTGGGATTGACATGCACACATTGCGTATTTAAAATAGATAACCAGGGCTTCCCTGGTGGCGCAGGGCTTGAGAATCTGCCTGTCAATGCAGGAGACACGGGTTCAATCCCTGGCCTAGGAAGATCCCACATGCCGCGGAGCAACAAAGCCTGTGCACCACAACTACTGAGCCTGTGCTCTAGAGCCCGCGAGCTGCAACTATTGAGCCCGCGAGCCACAACTATTGAAGCCTGTGCGCCCAGAGCCCACACTTTGCAACAAGAGAAGCCACCGCAATGAGAAGCCCACGCAGCGCAATGAAGAGTAGCCCCCGCTCATCGCAACTAGAGAAAACCGTGCACAGCAACAAAGACCCAACACAGCCAAAAATAAAATAAATATTTAAAAAAGAATAAAATAAAATAACCAACAAAGACCTACTATAAAAAATAAAATAAATATATCTGTATTTATAAGAAAAGAAATTACAATACAGTATAATAAGGGCAAAAAGGTGAGCCCAGATGTCTATGGGAGCAAATAGGAGGAAACCCTAACCCAGTTTTGGGGTGCCGACGAAGTCTCCTTGTGGGAAGTGATGTCTAAGCACTATGTGATGAAAATTATCATCTCCAGAGTTACCTCTGAGCCTCAGAGTTTGTGGAAGACAGAATACTGGCTCCCAAAGATGCCCACATTCTAATCCCCAGAACCTATGAATATGTTACCTTATATGGCAAAGAAGACTTTGCTGATGTGATTAAGTTAAAAATTTTGAGGTGGGGAGATTATTTTGGGTTGTCTGGTAGGCCTGATGTAAGCACATGTAACCCCTTATAACAGGGAAGCAAGAAGGTCAAAGTCAGTAGTGGGAGATGTAAAGATAGAAGCAAGTAGTTGGAGTGATGAGAGTAAGGGGCCACAAGCCAAGGGATATGGGTGGCCTCTAGAAGCTGAAACAAGTAAGGAAACAGATTCTCCTTGAGAGCCTCCTAAAGGACACTGCCCTGATGACACTTGGTTTTAATCAGTAAGACTCATTTTGGACTTGTTCTACAACTGTAATAGAATACATTGGTGTGGTTTTAAGCCATTAGGTTTGTAGTAATTTGTCACAGCAGCAATAGAAAACTAATATACAGACTTCCCCGGTGGTGCAGTGGTTAAGACTCCACGTTCCCAGTGCAGGTGGCCCAGGTTCAATCCCTGGTCAGGGAGCTAGATTCCACATGCATGCTGCAACTGAGTTCGCGTGTCACAACTAAGGAACCTGCGAGCCACCACTAAAGACCCAGTGCAACCAAAGAAATAAATAAATATTAACAGCAAAAAAGAAAACTAATATAGATTTTAAGTCATAACTGGTGCAACGTCACAAATTAGATAGGATGAACCCCGGATTAAAACCAAGAGTGAATATTCCAAAGCCTGGGTGGGCTTTCCCTAAAGCTTATGTTACCTCTTAAGAAACTTCTTGGGTATCTGCTCAGTATGTTTTGAAGAGCTTGTCTGCCAGGCTCCTTCCATTCTCTCTTGCCTAAGGCATAAGTGTTCTTATGAAGATAGTGTGTGGTATTAGATGCTAACGTGCTAGGATGTTAGGCAGAGGACATGCGTGGATCAGTGCATTGTTTTTTGAATAGCATAGTAGAAAGAGAACTAGATTAACACTAAGAGACTTCAGGTCTCCAGTCCTAAAGCTGTAATCAGCGCGGGGACTTGAGCAAACCCCTTCACATTTCTGGGCTTCATTTCGCTCATCTGAACAATAAGGGCTTGAGTGAAATGGTTTTTGGTGCTGCTTTAGTTGTTGTTTTTTTTTTCCATGCGGGATCTTAGCTCCCCAACCAGGGATGGAACCCGTGCCCCAGCAATGGAAGCATGGAGTCTTAACCACTGGACCACAGGGAAGTCCCGATGTGTTTTAGTTTTAACGTCCTACAATTCCTAAAGGCAGGATGTCCTATCCCTCCTCCCCAGCACGTACACTTTGAAGCCAGCAAGCCCCCAATGCGAGTTCAGTTTTAGCAGCTTGGATGCCAGTTCATTTATTATTTAACCAAGGAAAAGGAAAGAAACCTCTCCTCTTCCAAAGAGGCCAGTGTTAGCAGAGATCGTCTGAAATTCCCTGAGTTTCAGAAACTGCGCAGGTCGAGCTGAAAGATTAATTAGCAACCGGCAAAGTTGAAGAGAATGATCTTGGTTTGTAAATTCTGTCACTGCACATAAAGTATTATGTGAATGGTTGTAAATGAACAGTAGCTCTAGCTAATTCTGGAAATGGCCATATTCCCATGTTATCTGGTGCTGGAGCCTGAAAGGAGAGCTTGAAATAAGATCTGGATCTTTGGCAAATGATCTTAGGGGCCCCAGTACATGAGAGTCAAGGCCGTCTCAGATTGTGTGTTCAAACTAAATGCCAATTTGTTAACGCAGAGCGATTCTGAGGCTTTAGCTCTGCTGGAGAGATACCCTGTGGGTTTCAAGCAACCTTAATACTTGGCATGTCACAGCTTTGTATCTTTGATGCATGGAACCCAGAGTACAAATTTGCCTTGACCTTTCTCTACAGGTCCTGGTACAACCCCATGAATGCGGCTGATGCCGCCCAAATTGCTTCCTTGTCATTTCCCTGCTTTCTGCCTGGAGATGCCTGGGAAGACTTAGGCAAACACACAGACTATGAACCCAACCAATCAACAAATAGTAAACAATCCCATGGCCTTAAAATATTTTTCCTTCTTGACGTCTCTATACAACACTGATGCGACCGTCACTCTCTTCCAAAACATGTTTCTACCTTCTTCGAAGATGCTTTACTCCATTCATTCCCCTTCTCTGCTGCTCCTCCCTTATCTCCACCTCTGTCTTCTCTTCTTCCCTTGGCTGGTCATCTTAGTCTTCCATTTCCAACCTTGGTTCTCAACTCCTTCCCCTGCATGTTATCTCCCTTGATAACCTCATCCAATCAGCATTCGATTAGCACGCTAAAGCAGATGGTCCTGAAACTGACAGAGAGCTCGGAGCCTCCCTCATGCCCCAGTTCCCACCATACTGAAGGTGCTGGCGTCACAGAGCTCAGGCTGGATCCCATCTCTGCCGCCCAGAAAAGCTGTGTGAATGTGGACCAGTGACAAGCCTCAGTCTCCTTATCTGTACAATGGAAAGAACCATAGAAGGGACTTCCTGATGTTGTAGCAAGCATGAAAGAAGTGAATGCTGTAAAGTGATTGACACCTAGCAGTCACTTAACACATGCTATCTGTAATTCTTATTTGAATAATTAAGCTTTTTAACTTGCATACTTTGTTGGCAGATCCAATGCACACCTCTCCTCCCTGAAAAAATGAAACACTTCACACAAGCCCTCCAGTGGTTCCTGTTTCTTTGAGTGGTGTCACCTGCCTTTCCATTTTGTATTCTTTCTTTGAAATTTTTTTTTTTTTTTTTTTTTTTTTTTGGCTGCACCACACGGCATGCGGGATCTCAGTCCCCTGACCAGGTATCGAACCCGTGCCCCCTGCAGTGGAAGCGCGGAGTCGTAACCACTGGACCGCCAGGGAAGTCCATGCCTCCCCATTTTCTAGACCCACGAGTTTGAAGTCAACTTTGAGCCTTTCTCTTTTTTGTCTCTGTATCTGATGAATTGCCAAATCCTACATCTCAGTTCAAATCTGCCTCTTCCTCTCCATTCCTACCCCCAGTAACCCAATTTACATCGATTAGTGTCCCCGTTCCCCAACCAACCTCCCTTAGTCTCATGTTTTTGTGCTGCCAACGCATCCATCTTCATCTTGGCCCAGAGCTGTAATTTCACGCTTCCCTGATCTTAAACACACTTCTACTGATTCACCCTTCTTGTTGAATGAAAGCCAGTCCCTCAGGGTAACATTCAAGTTCCTACACAGTAGGGTTGAGACTTGGCTGAGAGTGTGTGAGGAGTGGGAAGAGGGCCGCCCTTGGGATGCTGGAGTAGGTGTCAACTGCGGTGGGGGAAAGAGGAGTCACTCGGTTGTTTTAAGTGCCAGAGAGTATATATACAAAGAGAATGGATAACTGCAGTTTACATAGTGACAAATATCAAAAATCCTATGGGCATGAATAACATTCAATCACAGATATTTATCAAGCATCTACTGAGTGCCAGACACAATGGCTGGGTGTTGGGAATACAGCAGTGAAGGGCTTTGCTCTCAAAAATTTACAGTTGGAGCGGGAGCCAGAGAAATCCACAGACAGTCGTAACACAGCATGGAAAACTCTGAGCACTTCCATGGGAATATACAGGAGCAGCTCCCACACCTGCGGGGGTTGGTGGGGAGGGAGGAAAGCTTCTGGGAGGAAAGGACACCTTAGTGGAGACAGATGCACAAAGACTCACTCAGCCAGGTGAGGATGGAGGGGTAAGGACGCCAGGGGATGTTTCAAGATGAGGGGGTCTCATGGGCCCACCAAGAGACAGAGAAACCTTGGTGTGTTGGTGCCTGAGGGCTGAGGCTTAGCCAGGGGCAGAAGTCAGAGGTGTTGCGAGAGAAGATTAACAGGTAAGCAAGGGACGGATTAGGAAGAACTTTCTTTACCATGATAAAAGGGTTGGCTTTTATCCTGGGGGAAAACGGCAGCCACTGACAAGTTTTAAGCAGGGTAATGGGCTCATCAGATTTTCTTTATTATCAGAAACTGAGAAAAAGGCAAGGATTTTAGCTGAGGAGAGTCTAAATACACCAATCATTAGAACTCAGAAAATTTCAGTAATAGACACACCTCGGAGATACTGTGGGTTTAGTTCCAGCCCGCTCCAATAAAGCAAGTCACACAAATGCTTTGGTTTCCCAGTGCATATTAAAGTTATGTTTACACTATGCTATAGTCTAAGTGTGCGATAGCATTATGTCTAAAAAAACAATGTACATATCTTAATTTAAAAATACTCTATTGGGCTTCCCTGGTGGCGCAGTGGTTGAGAGTCTGCCTGCCGATGCAGGGGACACGGGTTCGTGCCCCGGTCCGGGAAGATCCCACATGCCGCGGAGCGGCTGGGCCCGTGAGCCACGGCCGCTGAGCCTGCGCGTCCGGAGCCTGTGCTCCGCAACGGGAGAGGCCACAGCAGTGAGAGGCCCGCGTACTGCAATAAATAAATAAATAAATAAACTTTATTGCTGGGACTTCCCCGGTGGTCTGGTTAAGACTCCCCGCCTCCACTGCACAGGACATGAGTTCGATCCCTGGCTGGGGAACTAAGATTCCACATGTCGCAAGGCGTGGCCAAAAAAAACCCCAAAAAACTAAAACCTTTATTGCTACCAAACCCTTCAATTTGTAAAAAACGCAGTATCTGCAGAGCACAGTAAAGCAGACTGCAATTAAATGAGGTCTGCCTGTAATTCTATTTCAATATCTGGAACTTCAATTTTAAGACACTTAATTGTCCTTGGTTC
The DNA here is from genome assembly GCF_003031525.2 of Neophocaena asiaeorientalis asiaeorientalis. Lineage (NCBI taxonomy): Eukaryota > Metazoa > Chordata > Mammalia > Artiodactyla > Phocoenidae > Neophocaena > Neophocaena asiaeorientalis. The sequence goes on along the minus strand of NW_020174933.1, from coordinate 3,467,089 downwards.
TTTACCTCTGACCCTTGCAGTTTATAAGTAACATGGGAAGTCATCAACTGATGTATGTGCTGTTGTCTAGATAAATATTTATTAGGATGTCAGAGTCAGAAAGGACTCCAGCCGCGTTTGGCATAAAAATAAAGACACTGGTGCACTGAATGATGGGTCCTGGCTTTTTTCTGGTTTGCTGCCTTGATTTAGCACTGTCTGTCTTCTGTGGCCCCGAGTAACTATAAAATAACCCAAGGTGGAGGCATGTTGCCTGGATAGGCACTGAGGGGGCTTATAGACCTGGCCCAGACCAACACCGCACTCTCAGGGAGACTAGGTCATGGTAGGTGCCCCACAAGGAGCCTGAAGCAGATTCACCAGGGAAGAGAAGAGAATGAGCTGGTGGGGTCAGGCTTCCTAGAAGGAGGGGACTTGGGTCCCATTATGTTAATAGATCCTGGCCCTTTGAGCTCAATTTCTAAAGACAGAGATATAATCTCCCCTCCAGGTCCAGACTCAAAGACTGGCTTAATAGAATTTAGTCCTATGAAGCATATATCCTTAGTGAAATGATGGCTTAGTCTTGATGGATTAGTCATCACAGGGGTTACTGTAGCGTAATGGGACAGCCCTGGAAAAGGGAATTAGTCACAGAGTAGAGATGACTTATATTTGATTATTTCCCACAATGAAGGTTGAAGAAGTGGCTCCCCAAACCCCATGTATTTTTCAAGGTCATTGAAAATTTCAGCATCACCATTATCCTACAATACCTGGTGTCACCAAACTGGGGAACAGCTCTAGAATGTGAGTTAATGCTGTAGAGTGTACTTACATTACAGAAAGCCACTGCATTTTTGTTCCATCTGTATAACAGTGGGATTTCACACACAAGCAATACTGTACAGTGCAGGCTCGGTGAGATGCCTGCCTGGGTGCGTCATCTGGAACCATTTATCTACCGTGTGACTTTAAGTTTCTTAACCTCTCTGTTAAGGAGCCTCTTGCTAAAATGGGGATAAAAATATCTAAATGGGGATATCGAAAAGGGGGATTAAAGATATCTACATTACAGATTTATTGTGAGGATTAAAGGAGATAATTCATGGACGGTGCTTAGCACAGAAAATGCGTTTCAGAGAGTGACACTGGGTGATTAATGTCAACCTAGTATTTTACTTCTTCTGGGGGAATTTGTGTTTCTTCTGGGATTTACCTGCTCTTGTCATCTGTCCACTTTTCAATTAGGGGCAAGTCACATTTTCCTTATTAATCTCAATTGAAATCTACCTGCATGAATTCACATGAAAACTGTGTCAAGGCTCTTAGACCTTGAGAAAACAAAGCAGCCCTGGCTTATGTCTGCACTGAAACCTGGATGATTTCACAGGCCCCTTTACAGTTTGCTCATCATCCTCTCACAGACTTTCCTTCTATGGTATCAGTTCTTCTGCAAGAACACTTAACCCTTCTTTTTCTTTCTTTTAATCCTTTTGACACTTCCTGTTCTCCTTAAATACTTAGGCTCCCTTCCCCCACTAAAGAGACACTGACCATGAGATTTTGTACATAAACCACTATGGATCCCAGAGGGAAAACTGAAATCAAAGGAAAAACTACATTCCAATTACTTGGGCGTCTTCGGCACATGGTTGTGAATTGTATTTATTTAGCCAATCATCTACCATTGATTGAGCGCTCACATGTGTCAGGCAGGGTGCTGGCACCTGTCCAAGATGGAAGGACATGGACCAAGGCTCAAGGATCTCAGACCAAATAGAAGACCCTGAAGGATCTTCCAAGGCAATAGAAATAAAACCAAAAATAAACAAATGGGACCTAATCAAACTTAAAAGCTTTTGCACAGCAAAGGAAACCATAAACAAAACGAAAAGACAACCTACAGAATGGGAGAAAATATTTGCAAATGATGTGACCAACAAGGGCTTAATTTCCAAAAGATACAAAGAACTCATACAACTCAACAACAACAAAAACAAACAACCTAATCGAAAAATGGGCAGAAGACCTAAATAGACATTTCTCCAAAGAAGAAATAGAGATGGTCAAGTAGGCACATGAAAAGATGCTCAACATCACTAATTATTAGAGAAATGCAAATCAAAACTACAGTGAGGTACCACCTCTCACTGGTCAGAACGGCCATCATTAAAAAGTCTACAAATAACAAATGCCGGAGAGGGTGTGGAGAAAAGGGAACCCTCCTACGCTGTTGGTGGGAATGAATGTAAGTTGGTGCAGCCACTATGGAGAACAGCATGGAGGTTCCTCAAAAAACTAAAAATAGATTTTCCATATGATCCAGCAATCCCATTCCTGGGCATATATCCAGACAAAAATATAATTCAAAAAATACTTGCACCCCTATACTCATAGCAGCACTATTCACAACAGCCAAGACCTGGAAACAACCTGAATGTCCATTGACAGATGAATGGATGAATATATATACAATATATACAATGGAATACTACTCAGCCATAAAAAGAATGAAATAATGTCATTTGCAGCAACATGGGTGCAACTAGAGATTATCGTACTAAGTGAAGTTAGTCAGAAAGAGAAAGACAAATACCATATGACATCACCTATATGTGGAATCTAAAATAGGACACAAATGAACTTATCTCTGAAACAGAAACAGACTCACGGTCATAGAGAACAGACTTGTGGTTGCCAAGGGAGAGGGGGTGAGGGATGGATTGGGGTTAGCAGATGTAAGCTTTTATGTATAGATTAGACAAACAACAAGGTCCTACTGTATAGCACAAAGAACTATATTCAATATCCTATGATAAACCACAGTGGAAGAGAATATTAAAAAAGAATGTGTACATGTATAACTGAATCACTTTGCTATACAGCAGAAATTAACACAACGTTGTAAATCAACTATACTTCAATTTTAAAAAAAGATCCTGAAGGAAGGCACCAGACTTGGTGAAGTGGCTGCTGTGAACCTATGAACGGGGGCAAAGCAAGGACAAGGAGCTGCGTGTACTGCATGTGAAACATGTCTGTACTGAGGGCACTTGTATTTTCATGTTCGTTTGCTATTTTTTCCTTAGTGAAGCCCTAGAAGACAGAGTCCTGGTCATCTTCTTTCTCGGGGGCTCCCAGGGCTTTGCCCCACGAGCAGTCCTTCCCTTTGATCTGTACCATAAGCTATGTGGGGTCAAAAACCAGGACGCAGTCGAGCTGCCACAGATCATGTGCCAGTTGACTTCTTTTCCCTGGTGAGGTGGGTTCAAGCCCAGATTCTGCTCCATCCCAACAGAGCAACAGAAGTCTACACATGACAAAGCAGTTGCTTTCTGAAATGCACTTACTGTGCGAAGCACTTACACAAATTATCTCTTTTCATTCTCATTACAAACCTATAAGGTAGGTATTATCATCTCCATTTTAGAGCTGAGGAGCCAGAGGCACAGAGAGGTTAAATAACTTGCTCAAGGTCACACAGCTGATAAGTGGTGCTTCCAGATTATGAACCCAGATAGATCTCTCACAAGATCCTATGCTATGCGATACTGCTCGCCCATGAAATCTCACTGTTATACAGGAGAAATTTAAAAAGAGAAATAGTTTATTCACTTATTAGATTGGCAAAGACTAGGAAGCTGAGTGATGTCTAGGGTGGGGAGGGCCTGGGGAAAGGTGTGCTTTGCTACCGCTTGTAGATAAAGATGATGGACTTCTACTCCTCCTTTCCTAAGTCAGAATTTGTTCAGGTAGCCTCCTGTCTCCAGGTCCAGAATGGAGCCCAAGCATTTTAAGCCACTATTTTTCAAGCTATAAACATGAAGTTTGTTTGTTGGGTCCCAACCAGTGTCTTTCGAAAAACTGAAGTCGAGTAAAAATAGAGTGTATTGTACCTTTCATCTGGAGTTCTGGTTCGTGTGAGAAAATAAATGTCTTTATTCTTTAAGCCAACTTGTATTGGGATTGTTGTTCCTTTGCAGCTGAAAGCATCCTGGATGATTCACTGAAGTGTGAACTGTGCAGTATTTCTGGAGGGCAATCTGACTACATGTATCAAAAATTTCACTGAACATACTCGGCAATACCACTTCTAGGAATATATCTCAAAGAAGGAAATGTTTGCGTGGACAGTTTAAAAGGATGTTCATGGAATCAACATTTTTAATAGCAAAAAAAAACAGACCTGAATAACCGTTAATAAAGATTATATAAAATATGTTGTATCCTAGGTCTGGATTCTATGCAAGGAAAAGCTACGCAACCAGCAATCGGTGAGATTTATAAGTTAGTGAATTGTTCACACTAACAGGAAACTGTGCATAAATGACACAAATAGGAAATTAGTCGAGCCACTGAGTTAAAAAGTTAAGACACCTGTGCTTTTTGCAACCTTTGATGTATAACAATTGATAGAAACAAAGATCATCACTAGACGCTAAAACCATTGGATAAAAGATTGCAGGAGCAGGATGTGCACGTGATCTCAAAGGATCACCCCTAAGGTTATTTACTGATTACAAGGGAGTCGGAGGACTTTATACTGAAGAGATCTGGCAGATGCCACCTTAACCAAGTGATCAGACTTTGCAATCCCAACGAGACGCTGGGAACCTCCTGATGTGATGCCTTGTAAAGTACCGATACCACCTAGGTCGTATCCTTGTCAGAAAGATTAAACCAGATCTAGCCAAAAGGAAACAAATTCAGATTGTAGGGCCTTCTACAAGACAATTGGCTTGGACTCTTCAAAAAATGTCCACGTCACGAGAGAAAAAAAAGCCGCGAGAATATTCTAGAACAGTGCTGTCCAACAGAAATATAATGTGAGCTATACATGCAATTTAAACTTTTTTAATAGACAAATAGGTAAAACTAATTTTAATAATGTATTTTTAGCCCAATACATTCAGTGTATTATCATTTCAATATGCAATCAATATACAGAATTACTGATGAGATAATTTACATTTTTTGTGTGTGCGTTAAGTCTTGAGTACACTCAATTTGGACCAGCCATATTTCAAGGGCTCAAGAACCACATAGGACTGGGGGGTTCTGTATTGAAAGGTACAGCTCTAGACTAAAGATGGCTAAACGGACATAACAACCAAATGAAATTAGGATCCTGTATTGGAACAAAAAAAATAGCTATAAAGAAAACTGTGGGAATAATTGGGGAAATTTAAGGGTAGAATGTATATTAGATAATATTATTGTATATATGGTAAAGTTCTTGGTAATAATAGTACTTATATAAAAAGAATTACATTATTCTTAGGAGATAAATGCTAAAGTACTTGGGTGTCAAGTATGATGTCTGCAACTTACTTTCAAATGGTTCAACAAATTATAAATAGGTGGTAAGTCAATAAATAGAGGTTGAGATAGATATTGATATATAGAGGGAGGGAGCAAATGTTAATAATTGGTGAATCTAGGGAAAGGATATTCAGATGTTTATGGTACTGTTTTTCCCAACCTTTCCAAGCTTTGATAGGCCTAAGAGAAAAAATAGATTCCAATAATGATAATGACATTTTACATTCTTTACAGTTTATGGCGTATTTTCATATATATTGTGAATCTGATCCTTTCAAAAGTCCATGGAGGTAGATATATGGTGTGTTTTATCTTTATTTTATAGTCAATGAAAACATTTCTTCAGCACCTAACCACATGCCAGGCATGGCACATGCATTTTCTCTTTTAATTTCCCAAAGAACTCCCAGAGGCAGGTGGAGTCTCTCCCCTTCACAGCGGGTGACATTGGAGGCTTTGGGAGGTCAGGGGACTGCCAGGGATGTGAACTGGGCAAGCCCCAGAGCTGGGGTTTAAATGCATCTCTGTCCCACTCTGGGGCCTGAGCTCCTTTCTCTGTGTCCTGTTTCACAGATGTAGAAGTGGAAGCCCAGAGAAGTTAACTAACTTGTTCAAAGTCACACAGCTACCGAGGGCAAAGGCAGAATTCAAGCCCACGCTTCATTCAGTCTCTGATTCCAGGGTTCTTTTTTCACAGCACACTCTGAAGTCGGTTTGGGCTCTAACGGGGTGGCTCATGTGAGAAGAAATCTTGGAGAAAGGGCCCCCGGCACAGGAAATTAGTCGAGTTATTGAAGTGCAGCGAAGGAAAGGCCCTTGAGCTCAGAGCAGGCCTGGCTGCGGAAAAGCTCTGTAAAAATAAAAGCACGACTGCACCGACTAAATCACCTGATGCTCTGATTAAGAAGCATGAGTTGCCACACCATGTGATGGGGCGGCTGTAAGCTCCGGCCCTGGAGACATGGCCTGGCACAGATTCCATCATTGGAGGGTGGTATTCAGGTAGGATTATGTTTGGGGGGATGGGAGGAGGGGGGAGCAGTTCAGAACTCCAGTCTCACAACTGTGCTGCATTGTTGTAAATGTAAATACTCTTCTTCAGTTTTCACTTAATTTTCAATGAAATTAAAATTTTTCAAATAAAAACTAAATTTTTCATTTAATTTTAATGATCTGATTAAAAGACTGGGTGCATTACTGAAAGTCTTAGCCCTGAGAACAATGAAGTTCTTTGCCAAAATACTGAAATAAGAAAAAACTAGCGGACTTCCCTGGTGGTGCAGTGGTTAAGAATCTGCCTGCCAATGCAGGGGACACGGGTTCAAGCCCTGGTCTGGGAAGATCCCACATGCTGCAGAGCAACTAAGCCTGTGCACCACAACTACTGAGCCTGTGTGCCACAACTACCCCACACCTAGAGCCCGTGCTCCACAACGAGAGAAGCCACCACAATGAGAAGCCCGCACACCACAATGAAGAGTAGCCCTGCTCGCCGCAACTAGAGAAAGCCCGCACGCAGCAACAAAGACCAAACACTGCCAAAAATAAATAAAAATAAATCGATTAATTTTTAAAAAAAAAAAAGAAAGAAGAAACGAGCCATCGTAACAGGAATCTAAGGGAATCGTGCGTTTTACATCAGAACAGGCTCAGGGCAGTGAGGACTTCTAAAGGGAGATCGTCCCTTCAAGGACCACCTCGTCTTCTCCCACTGAGTAGGGGACTGCAGCAGGGACCTACCAGGGGGCTGTGAAGCTGAGAAGGTCACCACCTTGTTACTGAGCCCAAGCTCATACTGCTCACCGCACGACGGCAGGCCAATATATCGAGAGGTGAGGTGTTGGGGTAAGGAATAGCAATTTGATTTGGAAAGCCAGGAGGCCAGGAAGCCGGTGGACTCGTGTCCCAAAGAACCATCTTGCCTGGGTTAGAATTCAGGCTTCTTTTATATTAAAAAGGGAGGGAGTAAAGTCAAACATCTGCTTGTTCCCGTCAGCCTCCTGAGGGGAGGTGTTAACTTCTTCCTCCCTGCAGTCATTCACAGGTGGGCCTGGTCAGGATATTTCCTGTGAGCTAACCAAAGGTATCTTAGCTTAATGCTCATTACCTGGGGAGCAGGGTTAGGGTTAGGGTTAGGGCTCCCAGAGATGGGTCACTAGGTATAATTTAAGCTTATAGGCAACATTCCTTTAACGATTAACTTGTAACAGAATACAGAAGATTCTTCCCTATTACATTCTGAGCATTGATCTGGAACCACAAAGCACTGCCTGAACTGCTGGAGGGAGCTGACTGGCTGTCCTGGAGACAGTGGAGCTCTGGGTCTGTCCAGGCTCAGCCTCCCGAGAGTGTGTCCTTTGAGAAGCCTGGGACGCACCCAGGACCCTCACCCTGACTGTGGCAAGGCCTAGGCTGGGAGTCATGATGGCCCCTTTTCTTTTTTCAGTGTTACGCAAGTGTAGTTGATTTACACGGTTGTGTTCATCTCTGCTGTACAGCACAGTGACTCAGTTACATGTATATATATTCTTTCCCATTGTGGTTTATCACAGGGTATTGAATATAGTTCCCTGTGCTCTACAGCTGGACCTTGTTCTTTATCCATCCCATATACAATAGTTTGCCTCTGCTCATCCCAAACTCCCAATCCTTCCCTCCCCCACCCCTCCACCCCCTTGGCAACCACAAATCCATCCTCTGTGTCTGTAACTCTGTTTGTTTCGTAGATACGTTCATTTGCGTTGTAATTTAGATTCCACATATAATACAACGGGCTCTTTCCAAATGACTTCTCAGCTGGGATGCTGCACAGCTGTCAGCCCAGACCCTGAATCCGGGAATGGTCAGAGTCAGAACTGAGTGCCCATGAGCGGGACACAGGTGTAGTCCGAGGTTTGGGAAGCAGCCATTGGTTATGGGTGATGTTGGGGGCGGTGGCTGAAGCCCACCAGTGGACACCAGTCCCCAGCAGGAGGGTCCTGGAGGCGGCAGTCCAGGCCAGAAGCCAAGGTCAGTCATTCCGATAGCCTGCGTGGGTCTGACGGCTGAGCTAATGAATTGTGCAGAACTCCATTCTCATACTGAATAGGTTTTGTTACACTGTCAACCCTGCCTGCGAACTTCACCCAGGCTCATCTGAAAGGGACCTGACGTGGGGGCAGCAAAGGACTTGTGCTGAAATCCTTCCAAGTGTGACCTCTACACTGACCACTGGCACATCTTCTCTGTCATCCACCTCGAATCCCCATCGGGGTTTGTTGTTTGTTTTTTAATCCAAGTCTTTACCCTGCCAAGCACTAGGAAAAGTAGGATTCACCCAGTTAAGAGCTGACAAGAAGGAGTCCCTACATGTGGGCTTGTGACCCTGCAGCCCAGAAGGGCTCACACTCCCCTGGGTCTCCCACGTGCCCACTGAGCCCTGAGGTGGGAGACCAGACCCCAGGGCTGGAAGAACCTTGTTTGGCTCAGAGTCTGAGCAGAGTCCTCTGCGCTGGGGAAGACTTCACACTGACCACTGCATCTTGTGACTCACAGTACCAGAGGCTGCTCTTAAGAAAGGAAATGATGACACTTCCAGCCCTCAGAGGAGATCTGCGGTCGCTGTAATCAGAGTAATACTCTGTTCTATTTCAGTGACACAGGGTCACATTTTCCTTTAAACTGAGAAAAGTCACGTCAGGCGTAATCATACCACCTCCCTCCCTCTCTTTCCCATTCTGCCTTCCTTCGCTCCCCGACAGGCTCCTCTACCCTTTCCTCTATTTTTACGGATGTGAAATTCACATAACACGCAACGAACCATTTTAAAGGGTATGACTCAGGGGCATTTCGTGCATTCACTGCTGTGTGACCATCATTCTTCTCTGGTTTCAAACCCTTTTCATCACCCCAGAGCGCCCCACAGGCAGTGAGGGGTCACTCCTGTTTCCCCTTCCCCCAGGCCCTGGCAGAAACCACTAACCTGCTTTCTGGACATTTCATATAAAAGGAAGCATACAATATGGGACCCTTTTTTGTCTGGTATCTTTCACTTCATTTTCTATGTTCCAGGTTCATCCAAGTTGTCCAATATAACAGTACTTCATTCCTTTCTGTGACTGAATAACATTCCATTGCGTGGATATGTCACAACTTGTTTATCTAGTCGTCTATTGATGGGCATTTGGGTGGTTTCCACCTTTTCCCTATTACGAACAATGCTGCTATAAACATTCGTGCACAAGTATCTGTGTGGACATGCTTTCCTTTCTCTGGGGTGTACACCTAGGAGTAGAATTGCGGGGTCATATAACGCCATGCTTAACATTCTAAGAAACTGCAAAACTGTTTTCCAAAGCGGCTGCACCCGTTTGCATTCCCACGAGCAGAACAGGAGGGTAACTCTTTCATCTGATGAAACAAAACAAAATTAAACCAATTTGCTCATCGTAAAACACTGAGTCCGCTAAGGACATTTAAATAACCAACCACCTTTTGCAATGACTCACCAAGTGTGGAAAGGTAAGCCTGAAACAAATTCACGCAGCTGGTCCACAGCTTTCCCTGAAAGGCAGAACAAGATGCTTTAGAGGGAAAAGACTGCGCACAAGTTGTTCTCTCGCGTGCCGGCTCCCTGGTCAGCTGCTCTTCTCCACATTTTATTCTGGCCCATCAGCAGGTCAGCTTAGCTGGATGCCCACTGAGCAGAGAACACTCAGCTCGCCAGCTGGTGGGAAGACACATGGGAAAAGATGCCGGAGGTATTCAAGGAGCATATGATAATGCAGACAAGTCTGAACTGACAAGACAAGGGACAGCGTTTTAGAGCTGGCAAGGACTGTGAGATCTCAACTCAAAGTCAGGCACAAGGCTGGAGTTGAGGAGACTGAGCCCTGTCCCCCAACACCCCCCAGGTTCATGGACTTACACCTGGCCAGTCAGCGGCAGGGGATGAGAAGTCAGGCCCTCCACGGTGAGAGCAGCCCCGGTTCACTTTGCCAGGGTTCCCGGGCTTGTCCCACGACGCAAGATGAGGAGGTTGGAAAATGCAGATCCCTCAGTCCCGCCCAGACCAACTGGACCTGGCTCTCTCAGAAGGAGATCTGTGCTTTTAATGGTTCTGATCAGGAAGCTTGGGGAACACGTCACCAACTGTAAATAAAACGATAAGGCCGATTTAGCAGCACCAAAAGTGCCTAGTTTGTGATTTTCGTGTTGATATCGCCTTGCGTTTGAGTGAAAATTGGAAGTTATTATGTTTATTTGATGTGTGGTTTCTGTTCGAGTCTGCCTTAGGCTCTGACGGTCTGACGTTTAGTCAGTCTACGGCATGCGTGCACGGGCACACACACACACACACACACAGAATGGAGGGTTACCCCACCTCTTTTAACCCAGATTATAACAACTAACCTCACTGCTCCGTACCTTGCTTTGAAAACAAAACTTTAAGTCCCTCATCTAAATCTGATAATAATTACTGAGAAAAATCCTGCATAGTAGGTTTCTAAATCCTGGTTTCACAGATGAAGAAACTGAGATTCTACAGGTCTCAGTTACTTGCTTAAAGTCACGAAACCAGTTACTGGTTCAACTGTGCCTCCCCACCCTCAGAGGTTATGTGGGTGTCCTAACACCCAGTAGCTCAGAAGGTGATCTTATTTGGAGACAGGGTCTTTACAGAAGTAGTCAAGTTAAAATGAGGTCATTAGGGTCTTATAAAGTGGGGAAATTTAGACACAGATACCCACACAGGGAGAACACCACACGAAGGTGAAGGCAGACATCAGGGTGATGTGTCTACAAGCCAAAGAACGCCAAAGACTGCCAGCAAACCACCGGAAGCTAAGGCATAGCCTGGGACAGACTGTTGCTCACAGCCGAGAAGGAGCTAACCCTCACAACACCTTGATCTTGGACTTCTACCCTCAGAACAGTGAGACAATATGTTTCTATTGTTTTAAGCCACCCAGGCTGTGATCTTTTTTTTTAATTGTTTTTTTTTTTGTAATTTTATTTTATTTATTTATTTTGGCTGCGTTGGGTCTTGGTTGCTGTGCACAGGCTTTCTCTAGTTGCAGCAAGCAGGGGCTACTCTTCCTTGCGGTGCGTGGGCTTCTCATTGCGGTGGCTTCTCTTGTTGCGGAGCTCGAGCTCTAGGCGCGCGGGCTTCAGTAGTTGCGGCACGCAGGCTCAGCAGTTGTGGCTCGCGGGCTCAGTAGTTGTGGCGCACGGGCTTAGTTGCTCCACGGCATGTGGGATCTTCCCGGACCAGGGCTCGAACCCGTGTCCCCTGCATTGGCAGGCGGATTCTTAACCACTGTGCCACCAGGGAAGCCCCGGCTATGGTCTTTTGTATGGCAGCCCCAGCAAACTAATACTCCAAAGAGAGGCAAACCTGGGTCTCTCCACATCTGACTAGAGCGTGCATGACCAACTCAAGAAGCCCGGAGTGTAGCGGGGACAGACGTAAGCAAAAACACCCGGCAGTTCTGTGACAGCTCTGTGCAAAGCCCACGGGAGCACAGGGTAGGCATGTGGGGATGGGAGGCAGGGGTTTTAGAGGCAACTTCCAGCAGGTGGAGTCCAGATGTGGCCTGTGTCAGTTCCAGGGCTATGATCTAGAATGCCGCGCAGCAAGCACACATTGAGGGCTCGTGGATCTCACCATACACACATGGGTCAGCGGTCCCATGGACAGTGGAAAGAGAGGCCTCTAGGAGGCAAACACACAGTGTTCTAGCTCCGTTCTGTCTTTGGACAAGCCACATAGTCTCCAGGGCCTTGGTTATTCCAGCTATAAAACTGAGAACATCATACCTTCCTACCCTAATGGACCAGATGCCCACTTAAGGTCCACTTATGAGGTTTATGTCTGGGAGAGGGTGGCCTGCGAGTAGGGCAGTGGTTCCCAAACTTGGTTCAGCCTGGGGAATTATACAGATTCCAGGCTCCTTCTCCCAGAGCCTCCGATTCAGAGGTACTACCACAGAATATACACGAAACAAATGCTCTCCATGCGATCCCAGTGGGCTGCCAGCTGCGGGCACCACTGGGTTAGTGAACACTGCTGTGTAAAACGGGGCCAGCCAAGGTTCAGATATGAGACGAGGCATTTGGAGATGCTGTCATCTAACCTGTAGAGTACTGAGCTAAAGTTGACATCGGAACACAAATGTCAAGTGCGTGGTTGATGTCCAAGGCTAGCTCCTCATGAGGAAATGAACGCTCTCGGTAGGAGTGAAATGATCCTTGTGTGTGTACCCAAACACGCACACGTGCACAAACACGTGTGTATATATATATATATATATATATATATATACATACACATGCATACATACCTTGTGCAGTCGAAGGGCCGTGCTACAAAGGAATCTGAGAGTTACCATGAGCAGGTCTGGGGAGATGATGAGAGCTCTGTCGGGGTGGGTGGGGAGGTGGGAAAGGGCTGGGCTGTAACTGCAGGATCCACACCCAGAGCATGAGTTAAAATAAACATTGCTGTACCAGAGCCAGGGAAAATTCAGGGGCTGGGGATGCTAGCAGTGTGAGGGCTGCAAAAGCAGAATCCAGTGAAAGATGTTTAGGAAGACTTTTGTCACCATGAAATGACATGCCAGGCCTGGTGGCTACTTGAGGGGAGTCATGGGGTCAGAGAAGAGGGTCTGATAAGGAGCCCTGCGGAGGCGCATCTGAATGGGGGCCGGGGAGACCTGAGGCAGGTAAATGGGGAGACTGGGTGATTGGGGATGGTGCGGTGGAGAATGTTCACCTAGAAGTCGGAGTCTGAGGCTGGGCTGGTTGTATAGGGATGTGTTAACAGGGACTGGAAGAAACATTCTGAAGTTTTAATCAAGGGGAAGAAGTGTTTAACATTGTCAGATACAACAGACACACTTAATTTAAAGAAGCTTGCTCTGGGACTTCCCTGCTGGTCCAGGGGTTAAGACTCCGAGCTTCCACTGCAGAGGGCACGATCCCAAGTCGGGGAACTAAGATCCCACATGCTGCACGGCGTGGCCAAAAAAGAAAGAAAACTAAATAAGCTTGTTTGGGCGTTAACTGACTTGCTAACTCGATCACTAGCAGTCTATCGCATTCACCAAGTAACATATAGGAGTTACAGGAAAGTAGATTTGGGCCTCAATATAAAGGATATCAAACGAAAATATACTCCAAAATAACTCTTTATAAATAGAACCAGCTGACTGATCCCTTCTGGCTGGGGCCTGCCTAGGTTAGGAGTCTGGGGAGCAGAGCTGGGCTGGGCAGTGAATTTACTCTAAGTCATCCAAGTGAGAAAAACCAAGATGTGAACACAGCCTGTAACCTCTGGAGCATTTAACCTTGAAATGTCAGATGACGGAAGCAAGGTTCAGACTTCAAGTCCTAGGGTTCAAGGCAGGTCAGGTCAAAGCAGCACTGGAACCAGGTGGGAAAGCCCAGAGCTGGAAGCCGACCTGAGCCTGGAGCAGAGCAAGATCCAAGGCAGAAGGTCCCAGGTAATCGCCGGCTGGACACGTGCTGTGTGTGATTGGTGGGTAAAAGAAGCTTATGTGTCCTGGCAGGATGGCTACATAATTTGTGAGGCCCAGTGTGAAATGAAAATGCAGGGTTGGGCTTCCCTGGCAGCACAGTGGTTAAGGATCCGCCTGCCGATGCAGGGGACACGGGTTCGAGCCCTGGTCCGGGAAGATCCCACATGCCGCGGAGCAACTAGGCCCGTGAGCCACTAAGCCCGCGCGTCTGGAGCCTGTGCTCCGCAACAAGAGAGGCTGCGACAGTGAGAGGCCCGCGCACCGCAATGAAGAGTGGCCCCCGCTCACCACAACTAGAGAAAGCCCACGCACAGAAACGAAGACCCAACACAGCCAAAAATAAATAAATAAAATTTAAAAACACTAAAAAAGAAAGAAAATGCAGGGTTTCCTTGCTGAAAAACCAAGAATTTCAAGACAGCAAGAGCAGAGCATTAAACCAAGTGCAGGGCCCTTCTGAGTGCGGGTCCTGTGCAACTGTACAGGCCGCTCACCCATGAAGCTGGCCCTGGGCGTGGGTTAGGTGTGGAAGGAAGGCAGTGAGCCCCTGGCTGTGCGTGCTGCAGCTGAGCCCGCAGTGGCAATGCCTGTGCTGGACAAAGCAGCCCAGAGAATGCCCACTAAAGCCATTCCAATGCTAACAGTCTCATCCTACCAGGTAAAAACACCCTGGGGGTCTGTAGATGGTGTCATGTGGTCCAGACAAGTCAGCCAAAAAGGCAAAGCCAAGGTCCCTCAAGGCCCATGTCTAACAATCCAATTGCAGGCTCCAACCCATGTCATTTTCTGCAGCCTGTCCCAGTCAAAGACTACAGCTCAGCTGTAATTGAAACAGGAGAACAAGTACAGTAGCAACGGTTCAAATAGCCCTGGGCAGGTTGGGTTCAGCTCACTGCAGTCATGACTTTCCTAACGTTTTCAATAAATTCTTGGTGCCAGAGATCAAAGGTCTCTCATTCTTTTTGAAGGGTCTATATCCTTTCTGTCATGCACAGTGATGCTGACAGGTGGGAAGAGCAAAAGTGACAATGAGGTAATTGGAATCACGCTCTGATGTTGTAACACTCCTGCCTGAGCATAGATCATGGGGGAAACTACATTCAATGTTCAATCACACTCGGGAATCTAAGCAAACTATTATCCCTTCTCCTCCTGGAGGAAAAAAGATCTGAAATGTTGAGGTTAGCAGCCCGCAGATATAACTTAGAGGTCACACTTAGAAGTCAGTCTTTTAGCCATATGTGTGTAGACATACACACACACACACATATGTATATATATATATATATATATATATGTATGTATGTGTTTATGTATATGTATACATGTATATATGGGTATATGTTTGTATATATGTAGATGCATGTATATATATTTATAAATATATACATGTAAACATATATTTATATTTCATATATGAAACAGTGACAAGAGGTATGGCTATGAAACAGCTTCAGTCAGTAATATGTATTTCAGGGAAAAATAATATATTAAAGATGCTATAAACCCAGTTCTGAGAAAATTCTCACTTATATGGGGAAAACTGATTTCTCCCATGTCTGCCAGCAGCTGGGGTTGAAATCACCTAAGTGCAGGTCTCAAGCTTACTCCTTGCCGCCTGGATTTGCCAAGCCATGGGGTTCGTAAAGCATGTTTCTTTCTCATGCAAAGAGCCAGGATCTCAAAGGTTAGGTGGAAGACCACCAACTGGTGAAAAACCACCTCAAAAGATTTTTGAGGCCAAGCTGTCTCGAAGCGCTGCACCGACAGAGTTATAACTTAGTTTTATTTATGCTCCAGTGGTATTTTGACTCCAGAATAAGGACCGGGTGTCTTCACAGTCCATTTTCTGCATAGGTCTGATGATGCACGGTTTAGACAAATCAGATACTGAAACAGAAAGCTGAAGAGCATGAAAGGGATCTTCCAGGGGTTTCCTTGTATTAAACAGAGGGTTGGGACTTCCCTGGTGGCGTAGTGGTTAAGAATCCGCCTGCCAATTCAGGGGACACGGGTTCGAGCCCTGGTCCGGGAAGATCCCACATGCCACGGAGCAACTAAGCCCGTGTGCCACAACTACTGAGCCTGCACTCTAGAGCCCGCGAGCCACAACTACTGAGCCCACGTGCCGCAACTACTGAAGCCCGCTCACCTAGAGCCTGTGCTCCGCAGCAAGAGAAGCCACCGCAATGAGAAGCCCATGCACTGCAACGAAGAGCAGGCCCCGCTCACCGCAACTAGTGAAAGCCTGCGTGCAGCAACGAAGACCCAACGCAGCCAAAAATTAAAAAAAAAACAGAGGGTTACTCTACAGAGTAGCAGTATTAATGGTTTTCATAGATATAGCAGCAGTATTTCAGGCCATTTATTATTTTTACTTTAACAATTTGTCAAAGATGTCGATGTGTAAAGAGAAAGACTGAGGGAAACTGCACACGCATTTATTTTACTTCACACCAACTGGACACCATTTGGTTTGGTCCTTGTGGCCATAGTTTACAGGTGGCACTCTTTACCAAGAAAGAGGGACTGAAGTTACAGCTATTTTAGGAGAAAATAATTCTTTTTCTAGATAGTCTTAAAAAGCAAAGCCTACAAAGTCATGGTATGCATAACTGCATGTTTAAAATGATGCTAGAATAAGAGAAAATCAAGACAGAAAAAAATATGAAGACACATTAAACTTAATTATTGTTTTTCCTGAAAATCAGTCTAGCTGTTTTCATTTCACTCTTCGACTCTGAACTCAATGAAGAAGGCAGTGTTGTTTCCATGTTTGTAAAGTGGTGACTGTTGCTTGCAAAATGGGGCCCTGTTCTCTAAGAGCCTGTAACAGACGACCTCCAAAGGGATGGAAGAATAAATTAACGATGGGGTGGTAAGTGCTGGAACAAGAGAATGCTGATAGTTGCACAACACTGTGAATGTACTTAATGCCACTGAACTGCACACCTTCAAATGGTTACAGAGGTCATTTTTATCTTGTGGGTATTTTCTCATAATAAAAAAGTAATCAATGCACATCCATCAGACACTGATTCAGAAATGAAAATTCAGAAATGAAAAAAGAATCAAAAGCTCAAAGCTGCCTAAGTCCATTATCACATGAGTCTATACCGTAGTTCATAGATACACAAATGTTATGAGCAAAATCACATCTACTCAAGGAGAAAGAACCGCCGCATACATTGTGGTGAGCCTATCAGGCTGGCATTACATCTGACATCAAATTAGAATAAAAAATCGAAAACAATGACGAGACATTATCAAAAGGAAATCCCCTAGACTGGCAAAGGGATCTGTAGGGGTTGGCAAACCCGTGGCCCCTGGGCTGAATCAAGTCCCATTGCCTGTTTTGGTGTTGCCTGGGAGTTAAGAATGGTTTTCACATTTTCCAGTGGTTGAGAAAAAAAGCAAGAGAAGAGTACTGTTTCATGACACATGAGCATGAAATGAAATACACATTTCAGTGCCCCTAAATAAACCTTTACTGGAACACAGGCCACCCCCGCACCATTCCTTTAGGTACTGTACATGGTGCTTTCGAGCCGTAATGGCAGATTTCAGTAATGGCGACAGAGACCATATGGCCTGTAAAGCCAAAAATATTTTCTACATGACCCTTTGAGCCATTTGCCGGCCCTTGCTCTGGAAGGTGGACAGTACTTCTAGATGAAGGTGGGCCACCCTGGAGGTGACCCACCTCAGGGCCAGACTGGGGGACCCCTTCTTAAAAAAGCCACCCTGCAGAGAAATGTTCATCAAAAGGGGGAATCCAGTTCAGCACCCTAGAAGGGCCTGCTCCATGGGGCTGCAAGGCCAGAGGCATAGCGGATGCTCGGGAGGATGGGGCCACTGTGGTATCAACAGCCTCACCTGCCCTGTGCTCCAACACACCCTCACCTGCATTTCTTTTTTTTTTTTGAAGTCAAGTTGACTTACAATGTTGTGTTAATTTCTGAGGTACAAAGTGATTCAGTTATACACATATATACAGTTTTTTATATTCTTTTCCATTATGGTTTATCACAGGATATTGAATATAGTTCCCTGTGCTATACAGTAGGACCTTGCTGTTTATCCATCCTATATATAATAGTTTGCATCTGCTAATCCCAAACTCCCAATCCATCCCTCTCCCTCTTCCCCTCCCACAAGTCTTTTCTCTATGTCTGTGAGTCTGGTTTTTTTTCATAGATAGATTCATTTGTGCCATATATTAGATTCCACGTATAAGTCATATCATATGGTATTTGTCTTTCTCTGTCTGGCTTACTTCACTTAGTATGATAATCTCTAGGTCCATCCATGTTGCTGCATGCACTTTTTCTTTTCTTTTCTTTTTTTGTTTTTTTGGTGCACTGTGCAGCTTTCAGGATCTTAGTTCCCCGACCAGGGATTGAACCTGGGGCCGTGGCAATGAAAGCACCAAGTCCTAACCACTGGACTGCCAGGGAATTCCCACACCCTCACCCACATTATCTGCTTCCTGCTTTCTTCCCTTTCAAAGCTTCTGTACATGTGTGATAGTCAACATCCCAGGTATAGCAGCCTTAGGAGGAGGAGGGATGGAAGCATAGCTGAGGACCTAGCTGGTGTCCAATATTTAAATATTAGCTCTTTGAATCTTCCCCACAACTCTCCTAGAAAGTGGGCATTATTAGCCCCACTTTGCAAATAATATTAGCTACTATCCCCGCCCTTTTTTTCCCTGAGTGATTGCCATGGTCCCTGGCATTATTCTATGAGCTGTATATAAATTAAATCATTTCATCCTCAGAACAACTCTACGTATAAGTACAAGTATTATACTCATTTTACAACCGAGATCATTGAGGTCAAGGTATATTAAGTAATTTGCCCAGAGTCGCTCAAAAAGAAAACACAGGGTCAGGATTTGGACCCAGGTACCCTGGCATGGAGCTAGGGCCTGAACCGTTCAGCTGGGCCGTCTGCCACTGCAAAAGTGCCAAGAGGTTCTGGATTTTGCTAAGGAAACACAGATGGTAACAGCAGAGCAGGTGGCATTTCAGTTCTTTCTACCGCTTCTTAACTGATCGTAACCCAAGACATGGGAAACCAGAAAACGGCCTTCGTTTGTCAAGAGACCACTACGTTTTACGATTCTAAATCTCCTCTTCCGATGCCTAGCAATGGGGACAGCTGTCGCGGTACTCTTCTTAAAGCAGAACTTGAGGGCTTCCCTGGTGGCGCAGTGGTTGAGAGTCCGCCTGCCGATGCAGGGGACACGGGTTCGTGCCCCGGTCTGGGAAGATCCCACGTGCCGCGGAGCGGCTGGGCCCGTGAGCCATGGCCGCTGAGCCTGCGCATCCGGAGCCTGTGCTCCGCAACGGGAGAGGCCACAACAGTGAGAGGTCCGCGTACTGCAAAAAAAAAAAAAAAGCAGAACTTGACTGGTAATAAAGTGAAAACCTGTCCTTTTTCTGATCAGGTTGACCTTCCTGATCTGAATTGGAATACAGGCTTTTCAATCAGATCTTTTCAGAACCGAGATTGATTTGCTGAAGGAGAAAAAGAAGAATATCAACTCTGTTACTGTTGTACATAAGACAATGACTACAAGAAGACCAACTTTCTCTGATAGATGAAGTTTATCCAGAGACAGAGAACTTCTTTGGCTCCAAACAGGCTAAGAAGGCTGAAGGAATCTTCGAGGGAAATTTTCTGTGTATGGGACGTCCCTGGTGGCACAGTTAAGAATCCACCTGCCAATGCAGGGGACACAGGTTCGAGCCCCGGTCCGGGAAGATCCCACATGCCGCGGAGCAACAAAGCCCGTGCGCCACAACTACTGAGCCTGCGCTCCAGAGCCCGCGAGCCACAACTACTGAACCCACGCGCCACAGCTACTGAAGCCGGAGCGCCTAGAGCCTGTGCTCCGCAACAAGAGAAGCCACCCAACGAGAAGCCCGCTCACCACAACGCTTTATAAAAAAAAAAAAAAAAGTTCGCTGAGGACACCATCTCAGCACAACGGGTTCCTGCAACTCGTGTCTGCCTAAAATGGATTGCAGCTTGTCAGCAGCTCCTTGGAAGAACCACACGCCTTGGAATGATGGGGAAGACCAGATGCAAAAGGCCAGCACGCAGAAGGAAACTTTGTTTCTTGTTTCTGGAAGCGTCAGGGGGGTTGACTCAGCAGGTTAAAGACAGGCTGGCCCCGCAGGTGTCTCCTCCCTGGTTAACAGCACCTCCTCCCCTCCCACCCTGTTCCCACCTGGCACCTGCAGCGGAGACTGAGACGCCCCAGGGCCTTGCCTGGGACAGTGAAGCAGAGAATGAATCGTCAGAGGCATTTTGCAAGTGCAGAAATGCTACCCGGATGCAAACAGGAATATACCGCTAAGGTGACAAGAATGTTGGTGTGAATAACATCCAGGGGGACCCTGCGGTTTGCATTTCTAAAGTGAAAAAAAAAGATCAGAAGCCAACAAAGTGGCAATGAGATCCTGTTATGTGCATAAGAGCTGGTATTCATTTCAGCCGGCTGCACTACAAAAAGATGTGAGAGCTACTTTTTGTTTTAAGCTTCAATCATATTCCTTCCACCCTTGTTTCGATTTTGCCAACACTTACTGAACAGCTAATCTGAAACAAGTCCTGTGCCAGCTTCTGGGAGAACAGGATGAATTAGGCACAGTCCCTGCCCACAAGGAGTTCAAATCTAGCATCTCCTGCAGACCTCTGAGGGGTCAACCCCGAGTGTTGTACTTGCTGAGTTGTGCTTTTGAGGGGAGAAGCACAGCAGGCTGGGACTCACAGCTGCCACCCCACAGTCCCAGGGTCCCCCTCTGTCCTCTGTTCCCCACCACACTGAGGGTGGAACAGTTTGCACAGCTCTGTAATCTCAGCCACAAAGAGCAGCCCCACCCTTTGTCCCGGTGAAACTCTAGGTTGACCTGTAACTATGGCCACACTGCAACCCGGTGCCATCTGATAAGGACAGAATTCAAAACAGCGCTCACAATTCCTGCCAGCATCAGGCATGAACATCGGCCAACCTACTCGGTCTGGGCTGAGCATCGTGTGCAGGACCCGTAAAATGAAAAGTGGAGGCGAGAACTCAGCCGCCACCTAGAACAAGATGACACGCACTCACACGCACACTGGCATTCGCACGCCCTCTCCCCGGTGCTTTGACCCAAGCACTTAAGTGATTCCATCCCCAATTTCTAGAAAGAGGAGGCAGTGCTGAGCACAGTGCTTTGAAAAATAAACATGAGCAATTCAATAGCTTTGCAGAGAGGAGATCAACAGGGCAGGGCTGGCTTTCCTCTGGTTCTTGCACAGGGACACGCCCAGCTGGAGTTTGTACAAGAGTGATCTCCAGCCCCTGATCCTGGGAGCTGACTGGGAAGGTGTTTAGAAAGTGAAAGCTGCAGGCATCATTTGGCAGAAATGACTGGAACCCAGCCCGTCTTATATCAGCTGTGTTCCAAACACACAGAGAGATGTTCTGAAACTAAGCTAGTTTGGCAATCATTTTAGGGTAGCAAAAGAGAAGGAGGCTGGTAACTAAGAACTTCCCAGAATGCCTGGTGGTCTAGGCCTTGCCATGAGGGCCTTCTGCGCATTGTCTCATGGAATCCTCACCACCACCTTCTGAAGTGATTACTGTTAACATTTCCATTTCACAGAAGGGGAAACCGAGCTTTAGCGAGGTTAAGCCCTTTGCCTAAACGTCACGTATCCCTGCCTCGTGCTTGCCCACCTCCTCCTGCCAGCAGGATTGCCCCTGCTGTTCCCCTGAAGTGGCAGAGGGTGAAGCACAGACCGCCCAGAGGGTCCTAGCCCCGCCCAGAAAGGCCTAGCCCCGCCCAGAGAGCCCTGGCTCCGGCATGCAAGGAGGAGGGCAAAGTGCATTCACGTCTTTGTACTTGGCAACAAAATCTCCCTTCCCCATTCTTTTCGGACATCGGGTGCATTCAGCTGAGATAACCCTACCCCTCCGTTCCTGGGTGCAAGTTTGAGAGGAACAGGATATCTATAGTTTCGTAGTATCTCCCCACAGATTAAGACTAACATCATGTGCTTCTTGGTGTGATGCACTAAGATACGGTTATGAAGCATTTCTGCCAAAACACATCATCTGAACCTAATCGTGAGGAACAAATGAGACAGGCCCAGATGAGGGGCACTCTGCAAACTCTGCAGGAAATGACAGGAGAGACAGAGCCAGGCTGAGCGGCTGTAAGGTGACCCGGCCACCGCAAGCATCGCTGGATTCTGGAACAGGGAAGAGCAATTTCTCTAAAGGCCATTACTGGGTCAGTTGGTGAAATTTGAATATGGTGTGTACATTAGATCCTATATTGTATTAATGATAAATTTCCTGACTGCGACGATTGTATTGTGGTTATATAAGAGAATGTCCTTGTTCTCAGAGGCAAAGGGCAAACTAATACGATTTAACTCTCAGATAATTTAGGAACAATAACAATAATGATAGCATGTACAGATAGAGGGAAACAAAAAGATAAAGCAAATGTGGCAAAATATTAACAATCAGTGGATCTGTGCCATTTGCAACAAGATGGATGAAACTAGAGGGTATTATGCTTAAGTCAGACAGAGAAAGACAAATACTCTATGTTATCACATATATGGAAACTAAAAAATAAAACAAATGAATAATTATAACAAAATCAGACTTACAGATGGAGAAAACAAACTAGTGGTTACCAGTGGGGAGAGGGAAGTGGGGAGGGGCAAGATAGAGGTAGGGGATTAAGGGATATAAACTACTATGTATAAAATAGATAAGCAACAAGGGTATATTGTACAGTATAGGGAAATACAACCATTATTTTGTAGTAACTTAAAAAAAAAAGAAAAATACACCAAAACATTAAGAGTGAAATTGGCTTATGTTTTTGTCTTTTGCTCTTCCTATCAGTGCTAAAAAGTAAAAAAGTAACAATAATAAAGAATAAAAAAGCTAATAATAGAGGGAAAAAAACATAGTATCTTGTAGTACCCATAAGGTGGTTGCTCTTAAAATCCACTAACTGTGTAGGTGGCTGAGAGCAATTAAACAGAAATGAATGACTACAGAAGAGAAAGCAGGTTTGGGGCAGGGAAGTCGTTAAGTGCAAAACCCACACAGAGCGCCATGCACATGCCCTAGGAAGACCAGAAACCACTACAGAACATTCTGGAGTTCTTCTAACCTCCTTCCATTTCTAGGTCCTTTCCTGGATTTCACAGTAAATATCCACAGCCAGAACCATCACCGACATGGAATCCCAAAGGGAGACAATTATCCAACAAGCAAAATAGATGGCTCATTCACTTTCGGGTCCTGTCTGTACTGACAGAAGCCACTGGGTGAGAGGTAAGAGTGCTTGACTCTGCCTGTCTGTCTGTCTCTCTCTCTCCCCACACACACACACACACACACACACACACACACACACACACACACCCCATCACACCGTCACACTGTCACATCATCCAGGGTTCTCCTGGTCTGAATCCCCATAGGCACGGATATAACAGCACGGTGCTCTCTGCCTGACACGCTAACCACCCGCTACCCTGAGAAGCTCTTCTGTTGGGAATGATACAGTTCCCACAAGTCCCTGTGACAACCACCCAAGAGGTGAGAACAGGAACTCTGCTGTTTCAAGGCGGATAGGCTCAAAGGGCTATCTTTGACCACAGTTGTTCCTTGAGGGATAGAAAAAGCTTAAGTTGGAGGTTATTTATAGAGAGAGAATATTAACAACCCAAAAGTGAATTAGCAATCTGGAAGTCAAAGCTTGGCGAAAGTGATGACCAATAGCTCGCGGCTGGGGAAATTAGATCAAGATATCCACACCTTGAAAGAGGAAAGAGTTGGAAAATCTGAAAACAGTTTCTTGTGGCCCATCAACCAAAACTAGTCCAAACATGATGAGGAACAGGTCAAAGGAAATGAACTCAGGAATTTGGGCCTTTTGGAGGCAACCGACTTAGCTAACTGGAACTGGTTCCTGTTTCCCCTTGGAGCCTGGCAAGGCTGAAGGCGGTGAGTTTCCCACCCAGCCTGCTGGTGCAGCACAGGGGCCAAGCTGGATGGGCCTGGCTGGGGGGGAGCAAAGGGGCTCACATATCCTGCAGAGACGACAAAATTTTGGAAGGGAGGCTTCAGGTGATGAAAGTTTCGAAGCACATGAATGCAGGTTTAAATATTTCTCTCTCTCTGTTTTTTTATTGAAGTATAGTTGATTTACAATGTTGTGTTAATTTCTGCTATACAGCAAAGTGACTCAGTTACACAGATGTATTCTTTTTTATGTTCTTTTCCATTATGGTTTATCCCAGGAAATTGAATATAGTTCCCTGTGCTACACAGTAGGACCCTGTTGTTTATTCATTCTACATGTAATAGTTTGTATCTACTAACCCCAAACTCCCAGTCCACGGTTTAAAAGAAGGTTTAAATTATTTTTAGGTGGCTGCCAGTGAAATGTTAAATGTCCTCTGGGACTTGATGTAATTCTCTTTAGTTTAAATCTCACATTATATCCTTGCTGTCCTTTGCCTCCACACTGCCCATTAACTGTGACCTCAACCCAGCCCAAGTTCTTAAGATCATTAAGGTGGACAAACTCATATAAACATCCCGACCAGAGTGAGTAACCGCAGGCCCACCTTCCGAAGGTGCCATTATATATTTATATGAAACGTACAATAACAACCCTTGTGTGTTATTGACCTGCCTGTGTTGAAAGAGAATGTTTTGTTGAGGGGGCTGAGTGCCTGGAAGGAAGTTGCTCAATCTAAGTGAAAACCAAACCATGGCTTTTGTTTCCTCGGGAAATTTGCAGTAACTACTTCTCTATAATTAGTGAGCATGGGTTTGACCAAAGCCGTCACCCAGACCCCGCCTAGCATGTGTAGACATGAGCAGTACACAGGCTGGGGACATCACACTGGTCATCTTTGCCATCCTATAGCCATGGATGTGTTTGAGTCTTGGAAGGAACCACCCAGTCTGGGGGGTTCTCAAATTTTTTTCTAAGTTGGGGTGGGGGGGCTGGATTGGGAGTTTGGGGTTAGCAGATACAAACTATTATATATAGAATGGATAAAGAACAAGGTCCTACTGTAGAGCCCAGGGAACTATATTCAATACCCTGTGATAAACCATAATGGAAAAGAATATGAAAAAGAATATATACGTATAACTGAATCACTTTGCTGTACAGCAGAAATTAACACAACATTGTAAATCAACTTTACTTCAATAAAAAAGAAAGAAAAAAAAGAAAATCAAAATTTTTTCTAAGTCTACTATGGATGGAAGGGAAGGGAGGGGAGGAGAATGGGGGAGGGGGAAGAGGAGAAAGATGAGAGTTTGGTTCATAGCAGGGTCACTTCTCTCTGTCGCAGGTTAACAGGTCCACATTCCAAAGGGGTTCCAATGTCGATAAAAGGTAATTAACAACCATGGATTAGTCTTTGCCATTTCACCGATGAGGAAATGAAAGTCCAGAGCGGTTAAGTGGCTGGCCTAAGGTGGCTGTCCTAAGGTTGTGAGTTACAGGAAATGGCCGAGGCTTCTGACTTCAAGTCCAGGGCCCTTTCTCCCTACTGCACACCACCCAGTAACAGCAAGGACAGACCAGTGACAGGGGCTGTGGATAAGTCTCCTGACGGGCAGATTGACAGGGGATCCAGTGATCAATTCTCTATCAATTCCTACTGCACAGGCAGCACTGTGCCGACTTCTGCGAGGCACAGAAAAGGGTTTAAGTCATATCACCTTTTCCACAAGGAGCTTACTCTGTATTTGCAGAGATGTGACAGATGTTCAAAACATGTAAATATCAGTGCAAATCCAGGATGGTGGAGCGCGGAAATCACCACCGTGGTTATCAGAAGAGGGAGAGCGCTCTTCGAGGAAGCCCAGTGGGGAGGCTCCCTGGGGGAGGTGAGCCTGGCGCTGAGCCTTGGAGGAGCGCAGCCCTGGGGACCCCGTGAGGACAGTGTCAGCTGCAGAAATGGAGGGGTCATGAGGATATAAGGGAGTATCCTGGCACTGGGATTTGTTCACACTAGGAAATACCGAGAGAGAAGGCAAAGAGGCAGGAGCCAGGGGGTTGATGCGCACCCAGAACTCGGTGCCGGCAGACAGAGGGAAGATGAGGAGAGACGTTGCTCAGAGCTGCCTGGACCCATCGGCTTCTCCATCCTCTACCCTCCCACCCACTGATCTGCAAGTCACAGTAAGGCAGCATCCCGTCGACGGCCACGGCTGGGTCCTTAGATCAGACTTTTATCACCCCACCTGCTCCTGGTCCTCTCACTGCTGCTCTGGCCCCTTCTAATGGGCCCCAGAATTCTCTTGCTAAAAAGCCAATGCTGGGCTTCCCTGGTGGCGCAGTGGTTGAGAGTCCGCCTGCCGATGCTGCGGACACAGGTTCATGCCTCGGTCCGGGAAGATCCCACGTGCCGCGGAGCGGCTGGGCCCGTGAGCCATGGCCGCTGAGCCTGCGCGTCCGGAGCCTGTGCTCCGCAACGGGAGAGGCCACAACAGTGAGAGGCCCGCGTACCGCAAAAAAAAAAAAAAAAAGCCAATGCTACCATGTCCTCACTCTGCTTTAAGACCCAAGGAACCCACTGTCTGTAGGATAAGGCCACACTCCTTTGCAGGGCAGACCAGCCCCTGCATAGTCTGACCACACCTACTTTATGGCCTCTTCCCTCCTATACCCTTGGCCCCAGGCTGATGTCCTTACAGCCCCTTCCTGTAAACCACATGCAACGCCCTGCACAACTCTCTGAATCCTCCATGCCTTTCTGGCATAGTACCTTATTTTGTAGCTAGTCTTTGATTGTCTTCTAACTTTTCTTTGAAACTCACCTCAAATGCATCACCTCCTCCAGGAAGCCTCCCTTGCTTGATGCTCAGGTTCCTGGCCCTGAGCTCCAATAGCACATCGTTGGGCCTATTCTGTTCCCATTTATTTTTTGTTTGTTTGTTTGTTTTCCTTTTTTGGCCTCGCTGTGCACACATGCAGGATCTTAGTTCCCTTACCAGAGATTGAACCCATGCCCCCTGCAGTGGAAGCACAGAGTCTTAACCACTGGACCACAAGGGAAGTCCCTGTCCCCATTTGTTTAAATATCTACCTCTACAAGGCAGAGCTGGGAACCCAGGGCTGATTCTCATTCTGTTCTGCCCAGGGCCTGATGTGGATCACGGTTCACAGAAAACTGCTTAATAAATGTCTGGTGAATGAATGAATAAGTGGAGGAGTATGAGAGAGGGGTAAAGAAACGAAGGCAGATTTTCAGGTTATTGGGGTTAAATGAGTAGAAGACACCATGGACAGATGTGGTACCACAAAAGGCTCGGGTTTGCCTTGCTGGGGCCACCCCCTCTGTTACTGACACCTCCATTCTCTAAGGCTGGGATTAGGGGTCCAGGAGGGGTATCTCCGGCCCCAAGCTAACTTCAGTGATCACAACAGTGGAGGTCTAACATACTTTAAGAAGATATTTTGATGCTAAAAGCCCAAACATAACACAGTAAATCAGAAAGAAAAAATAAATTTAGCCATAATCCCATGACCTCAATACAATCACTCTTTTAAATTTTTTTTTAAATTTATTCTTACTTATTTACTTTTGGCTGCGTTGGATCTTTGTTGCAGTGGGCAGGCTTCTCACTACGGTGGCTTCTCTTGTTGTGGAGCATGGGCTCTAGGCGCGCAGGCTTCAGTAGTTATGGCACGTGGGCTCAGTAGTTGTGGCTCGCAGGCTCTAGAGTGCAGGCTCAGTAGTTGTGGTGCACGGGGCTTAGTTGCTCCGTGGCATGTGGGATATTCCCGGACCAGGGCTCGAACTCATGTCCCCTGCATTGGCAGGTGGATTCTTAACTACTGCGTCACCAGGGAAGCCCCAGTCAATTACTCTTATTTTTCACTTTCCCTTCCAGTCTTCTCCCTTATGTCTTGTGATGGTTAGTTTTAGGCATCGTCGTGACAGGGCCAAGGGATGAACTGGTGAAACATTACCCTGGGTGAGTCTGTGAGGGTGTTTTGAAGGAGATTAACATTTAAGTCAGTAGACTGAGTAAAGATCTTTCTCACCCTCGCCGGAGGGCATCATCCAATCCATTGAGGACCAACCTTGATAGAACAAGGGGGCACAGGAAGGGTGAATTCTCTCTCTCTCTGTCTCTCTCTCTCTCTCTCTCCCCTTGAGCTGGGACATCACCTTCTGCCCTTGGACATCAGGCCTTCAGACTCAGGCTGAGGCTTACACCATTGACCCTCCCTGGTTCTCAGGCCCTCAGATTTGGACTGAACCACACCATCAGCCTTTCCGGGCCTTGCAGATGGCAGACTGTGGGACTTCTCAGCATCCATAATCCCAGGAGCCAATCCCTCATAATAAATCTCTTCCTCAAATCAACACGTTGTACAACTTAAACGATGTCATATGTCACTTATATCTCAATAAAGCTGGAGGAAAATGTCTTTCCATATATCTATACACATCCTATCAATTCTTTTTCTCTGGAGACCTCTGACTGATACACGTCTATCATTGCAGTTGTCGTTTTTTTAAATATAATATTGGGTTGGCCCAAAAAGTTCGTTTGGATTTTTCCACAACATCTTACAGAAAAACCCGAATGAACTTTTGTGGCCAACCCAATATGTAAGCAAAGTCAAAATTCCTGAGATGTCTTTGATTTGCTTCCCACTGCTCTGCACACGATGGGTGCTTAAAAAGTCATTTGAGGCAGACTGGCACGTATCTTGAGTAAAAGCTTTTCTCAGAGGCAGTGTCACCCTGGCGTGACTCTTCCAGAAGGAAGCTAGTGAGAACATCTCTCATCACTTCCAGGCTTCTCTTTCCTACCTCAAACCCACTTTTCCCTTTAAATCTTTTTTTTTTTTTTTCCAGCTTGTGGGATCTCAGTTCCCTCACCAGGGATGGAACCCAGGCCCTCCGCAGTGAAAGCGCAGAGTCCTAACCACTGGACTGCCAGGAAATTCCCTCCCTTTGAATCTTATTTTTATTCCTTCAATCAGTCATTTAGTCAACAAACACAAGTGCCGACTGCAGAGCGGGCCCCCGGCTGGGCCCTGCGCTCAGTGCCGGGTGTGTGTGTGGGGGTTGACTGCCTGCAGCCCCACTGCTCCCTCGAGACTCTGGATCAGTGGCTTGTTATTCAGGACTTATCCAGCTCCCAACTAGGAGTCCAGGTGCACCCAGGCCCCTTCTTTTGTGTGAGCTGCAGAAACAGAATTGTCCAGCTGCCCCGAGAAAACTCACAGTTGAGATTGTGTCAGCAGGCCTCTGTTCTGTTTCTATAAAGGACAGCCTATTAGGTAACAATCCATCCCAAGTGGAAAACATGCCTTCTGTAAGGCCTGAAATGAACTCTTGCCTCATCCCCCTTCAAGCCCACAGTCCTCTCCCTCTGAAACAACGAGGTTGACCAACTACAGGGAGTCTCCAAAATGTCTTTTCTAGCTTTAAAGAAAACAGGGACTCTAGCCTCAGGGAGACAAAAGATGACACTGTGTGAGGGGAGCTCCAGGGAGTGGGGTTGAGCCAGAGGGACCCTCGTCCCGGGTGGGAAACCACCATTCCCAAACTTCCGCTGCAGGGAACGTCTGGGAGGGTAGGCTCCGGAAGGCCAAGCTGCCGCTGCACGGGGCTCAGAGGAAGGGATTGCTTGGGTGGAGGCGAAACGCTACACCAACTGAGGAGGAATTCATCTCCAATCCTGAGACCGAAAGAACCATGTTCCCCTGTGATGGGGTGGGGGGCACCTTGGCCTCCCCATAAACTCATGAACCTAGGATGAGGCAGGAAAGAAAGTCACACTTCTCATTCACCAGCACTCTTACAGGGAGGGTGGCTGAGCAGGGTGTCCTCCAGAACTGTGGGCTTTCTGTATGCATGTGGACACACACACACACACACACACTGTTGTGGGCTGAGCTGAGTCCCCCGATACTCATGTGTTGAAGTCCTCACCCCCAGAACCTCAGAATGTGACTGTATTTGGAGACAGGGCCTTTAAAGAGATGATTTAGGTAAAATGAGGTCATTAGGCTGGGCCCTAATCCAGTATGACTGGTGTCATTACACAGACAGACAGAGGGAAACCATGTGGACACAGCGGGAAGACGGCCGTCTACAAGCCAAGGAGAGAGGCCTCAGGAGAAGCCAACCCTGTCGACACCTTGATCTCGAACTTCCAGCCTCCAAATCTGTGAGACAACAGATGTTGGCTGTTTAAGCTGCTCAGTCTGTGGTGCTGTGTTATGGCAGCCTGAGCAGACTACCACACCGTTCCCACAAATTCACACACACACACACACACACACACACACACACTCTCATACAAAAATCACTCACACACGTGTACACAGGCTCACGCAGACCCACACACTTACCCACCATCTGCACAGACACACTCACGAATCCTCACCTCCCAACCCCACACCATCTACACAACTCCGCTCCCTTCACACACTCACACACGCTGCCTGAGGCCAGAGACTCAGGCTGCGTGGCTCAGGCCCACACCGAGGCCGGTTCCCTTCCTCGAATAGTGGGCTTTGCTCTCCATCAAGCTCACTCCTCTCATCCCGGGCCCTTTGCCCGGACTCTGACTTCCTGCATACTGACCCTCCCTGGTGCCTGGCAACGTGCTCTCCTGTCCTGACCTTGGCCTGCACCAGGAGCTGGGAGGCCCAGACTCCGATGAGCACGGCAAGGAGCAAACATTCGGAACCTCAGGATTCTCATCTCCAAAATCAGCGTTTACGCTAGCACAGCAGTCCTCAAAGCGTGGCCCCCAGACCAGCAACATCAGGACCACTGGGAACTTGCTAGGAATGCACACTCTCAGGCCCCATCTGGACCTACTCATCAGAGCCTTCGGGTGGGTGGAGCCCAGAAGTCTGAGTTTTAACACGTCCTTTGGGCAGTTCTGGTGCAAGCTAAGGTTTGAGAACCACTGAACTGGGTGATCTTTAAAATTCCTGCTAGGGAATAAACCTCCCAGACTAAGCATTAAGTGTGGTCATTATGATGGGTAGTATTTATGAAACGCCTTCAGTGTGCCCAGCCCTGTGCAAACATTAACTCTACAACAACCCTCTAAAATAGGTGTCATTAAACATATTTTCGAGATGAGTGAAATGAGGGCCAGAGAGGTTAAGTAACTAACCAAGGGACACACAGCTGGAGGTGAGCCAGAGGAGGAGTTGCACCAGGGCTCCCTCACTGTGTGGTCCCCACTACTCCACCTGGGCTACCACAGTGACAAGTACCTGGCCTGCTGTCAGTTCTCAGTGGAGGTCACTCACTTTCTGGGGGTCCTATGACCTATGACCTGCTCTTCCCACCTTAACCAACGTTGCCAGCCTCCCTCACCGCTCTACCTGTTACGATACCTTGGGGCTCTCCCCCACCTCCCATCCCCTGTCCAACACTGAGCCCTGCCTTCCTTCTCTTTCCAAGGCAGTGGCTGGCGGGGCATCACAACTGTTCCACGGGTTGACACCATTGTTGGAACCAGCTTGGCTCCTGAGGGAAAGAGGCCAGGCCTAAGTTCAAGACCTGTGATGGCCTGAGAAAACACAGCCTCTCCCCGCACAACGTCCCCCAACAGAAAAACCTCCTGCAGGCAATGTTGAGACTCCCAAGGCCTTGATGCTCACAGTGCAAAATCCTGGGGGAGAAACAAGGTTTCCCTAGTGTTTCCAGAGATGAGGCCTGGGGCACGTGGGCACTGAGCAGAAGCAGGGCTCCCCACGGGACTGGTGTGAGCAGGGAAGCCTGGCCGCCCCGAGGCCGCCCTGCCTGGTCCCCTAACACCATCACCCTGGTCGCCTGAGCAGTGCATGGCCAGGCTGCGCCCCACGAGGAGGACAGACGTCTTGTCTGTCTGCACTGCTCTATGCTTAGTTTTTACATATAAGAAGAGCCGAGTCAATATTTGTTGACTGAATGAATGGATTCTTGTTCTATCTACCAGAGTTTACATCAGTGCAGCTTTGTATACACGCGTGTACACGCACACACATGTCCTCACGCTCCGGGGCTGGTGGAGACGCCAAGGGGAGCAGAGAGTCAGGAAGCAGGACAGGGCAGCCGGGCAGGGGAGGCTGGTGCGGAGCAGGAGGAAAGCACAGAGGGACAGAGTGGGTGGGAACGGACTGCTGCACAGCTGAGGCCAGTAAAAGCAAAACCCAGAGGCTTCCCTGGGGGAGCCGCGGTTAAGACTCTGTGCTCCCAACGCAGGGGGCCTGGGCATGATCACTTGTCAGGGGACGAGATCCCACATGCATGCTGCAACTAAGAGTTCACATGCCACAACTAAGGAGTCTTCAAGCCACAACTAAGGAGCCCACCTGCTGCAACTAAGACCTGGCTCAACCAAATAAATAAATATTAAAACAAAACAAGGGGGAGACCTTCAAGATGGCAGAGGAGTAAGACACGGAGATCACCTTCCTCCCCACAGATACATCAGAAATACATCTACATGTGGGACAACTCCTACAGAACACCTACTGGACGCTGGCAGAAGACCTCAGACCTCCCAAAAGGCAAGAAACTCCCCACGTACCTGGGTAGGGCAAAAGAAAAAAGAATAAACAGAGACAAAAGAATAGGGACGGGACCTGCACCAGTGGGAGGGAGCCGTGAAGGAGGAAAGGTTTCCACACACTAGGAAGCCCCTTTGCGGGCGGAGACTGCGGGTGGCGGAGGGGGGAAGCTTCGGAGCCGCGGAGGAGAGCACATTAACAGGGATGCGGAGGGCAAAGCGGAGAGATTCCCGCACAGAGGATCCGTGCCGACCGGCACTCACCAGCCCGAGAGGCTTTGCTCACCCGCTGGGGTGGGCGGGGCTGGGAGCTGAGGCTCTGCCTTCGGAGGTTGGATCCCAGGGAGAGGACCGGGGTTGGCGGCGTGTACACAGCCTGAAGGGGGTACTGCACCCCAGCTAGCCAGGAGGGAGTCCGGGAAAGTCTGGAGCTGCCAAAGAGGCAAGAGACCATTGTTTCGGGATGCGCGAGGAGAGGGGATTCAGAGTACCACCTAAATGAGCGCTGGAGACGGGTGCGAGCCGCGGCTATCAGTGCAGACACAAGAGATGGACATGAAACACTAAGGCTGCTGCTACAGCCACCAAGAAGCCTGTGTGCGAGCACAGATCACTATCCACACCTCCCCTCCCGGGAGACCATGCAGCCCGCCTCTGCCAGGGTCCCGGGATCCAGGGACAACGTCCCCGGGAGAACACACGGCACGCCTCAGGCTGGTGCAACGTCTCACTGGCCTCTGCCGCCGCAGGCTCGCCGCGCATCTACACCCCTCTCCCGCCAGGGCTGAGTGAGCCAGAGCCCCCGAATCAGCTGCTCCTTTAACCCCATCCTGTCTGAGCGAAGAACAGACGCCCTCCGGCGACCTACACGCAGAGGCGGATCCAAATCCAAAGCTGAGCCCCAGGAACTGTGCAAACAAAGAAGAGAAAGGGAAATCTCTCCCAGCAGCCTCAGGAGCAGCGGATTAAATCTCCACAATCAACTTGATGTACCTGCATCTCTGGAACACGTGAATACACAATGAATCATCCCAAAACTGAGGTGGTGGGCTCTGGGAGCAACTGTAGACTTGAGGTTTGCTTTCTGCATCTAATTTGTTTCTGGTTTTATGTTTATCTTAGTTTAATATTTAGAGCTTATTATCACTGGTAGATTTGTTTACTGATTTGGTTGCTCTCTTCCTTTTTTTTAATATATATATATATATTTTTTTCCTTTTTCTTTTTGTGAGTGTGTATATGTATGCTTATTTGTGTGATTTTGTCTGTATAGCGTTGCTTTTACCATTTTTCCCAGGGTTCTCTCTGCCCTTTTTTTTTTTTAATATAGTTTTTAGCTCTTGTTATCATTGGTGGATTAATTTTTTGGTCTTGTTGCTCCCTTTTTTCTTTCTCTTTTTTTAAATTACTTTTTAATATTTTTATTTTTAATAATTTTTAACTTTTTTACAACTTTATTTCTTTTTATTATTTTTTCTTTCTTCTTTCATTTTTTCTCCCTTTTCTTCTCAGCTGTGTGGCTGGCAGGGTCTTGGTGCTCCAGCCGGGTGTCAGTGCTGTGCCTCTTAGGTGGGAGAGCCAACTTCAGGACACTGGTTCACCAGAGACCTCCCAGCTCCACATAATGTCAAATGGCAAAAGCTCTCCCAGAGATCTCCATCTTAACGCTAAGACCCAGCTTCACTCAACGACCAGCAAGCTACAGTGCTGGACACCCTATGCCAAACAACTAGCAAGACAGGAACACAACCCCACCCATTAGCAGAGAGGCTGCCTAAAATCATAATAAGGTCAGAGACACCCCAAAACACAGCACCGGATGCAGTCCTGCCCCACAGAAGACAAGATCCAGCCTCATCCACCAGAACATAGGCACTAGTCCCCTCCACCAAGAAGCCTACACAACCCACTGAACCAACCGTGGCCACTAGGGGCAGACACCAAAAACAGCAGGAACTATGAACCTGCAGCCTGCGAAAAGGAGACCCCAAACACAGTAAGATAAGCAAAATGAGAAGACAGAGAAACACACAGCAGATGACGGAGCAGGTAAAAACCCACCAGACCAAAAAAAGAAGAGGAAATAGGCTGTCTACCTGAAAAAAAATTCAGAATAATGATAGTAAAAATGATCCAAAATCTTGGAAATAAAATGGAGAAAATACAAGAAACGTTTAACAAGGACCTAGAAGAACTAAAGATCAAACAATGATGAACAGCACAATATATGAAACAATTTTCTAGAAGGGATCAATAGCAGAATAACTGAGGCAAAAGAAAGGATAAGTGACCTGGAAGATAAAATAGTGGAAATAACTACTGCAGAGCAGAATAAAGAAAAAAGAATTAGAACTGAGGACAGTCTCAGAGACATCTGGGACAACCTTAAACACACCAACATTCGAATTATAGGGGTCCCAGAAGAAGAAGAGAAAAAGAAAGGGACTGAGAAAACATTTGAAGAGATTAAAGTTGAAAACTTCCTTAATATGGGAAAGGAAAGAGTCAGTCAAGTCCAGGAAGCACAGAGAGTCCCCTACAGGATAAATCCAAGGAGAAACATGTCAAGACACATATTAATCAAACTATTAAAAATTAAATACAAAGAAAAAATATTAAAAGCAGCAAGGGAAAAACAACAAATAACATACAAGGGAATCCCCATAAGATGAACAGCTGATCTTTCAGCAGAAACTCTGCAAGCCAGAAGAGAGTGGCAGGACATATTTAAAGTGATGAAAAGGAAAAACCTGCAACCAAGACTACTCTACCCAGCAAGGATCTCATTCAGATTCGACAGAGAACTTAAAACCTTTACAGACAAGCAAAAGCTAAGAAAATTCAGCACCACCAAGCCAGCTTTACAACAAATTGTTAAAGGAACTTCTGTAGGCAGGACAAGAGAAGGAAAAGACCTACAATAACAAATTCCAAACAATTAAGAAAACGGTAATAGGAACATACATATTGATAATTATCTTAAATGTAAATGGATTAAATGCTCCCACCAAAAGACACGGACTCGCTGAATGGATACAAAAACAAGATCTGTATATATACTGTCCACAAGAGACCCACTTCAGACCTAGGGACACATACAGACTGAAAGTGAGGGGATGGAAAAAGATATTCCATGCATATGGAAATCAAAAGAAAGGTGGAGTAGCAATTCTCATATCAGACAAAATAGACTTTAAAATAAAGACTATTACAAGAGACAAAGAAGGACACTACATAATGATCAAGGGATCGATCCAAGAAGAAGATATAACAATTGTAAATATTTATGCACCCAACATAGGAGCACTTCAATACATAAGGCAAATGCTAACAGCCATAAAAGGGGAAATCAACAGTAACACATTCATAGTAGGGGACTTTAACACACCACTTTCACCAATGGACAGATCATCCAAAATGAAAATAAATAAGGAAACACAAGCTTTAAATGATACATTAAACAAGATGGACTTAATTGATATTTATAGGACAGTCCATCCAACAACAACAGAATACACTTACTTCTCAAGTGCTCATGGAACACTCTCCAGGATAGATCATATCATGTCACAAATCAAGGCTTGGTAAATTTCAGAAAATTGAAATCATATCAAGTATCTTTTCCGACCACAATGCTATGATACTAGATATCAATTACACGGAAAAATCTGTAAAAAATACAAACACATGGAGGCTAGACAATACACTACTAAATAACCAAGAGATTACTGAAGATATCAAAGAGGAAATCAAAAAATACGTAGAAACAAATGACAATGAAAACACGATGACCCAAAACCTATGGGATGTAGCAAAAGCAGTTCTAATAGGGAAGTTTATAGCAAAACAATCCTACTTCAAGAAACAAGAAACATCTCAAGTAAACAACCTAACCTTACACCTAAAGCAATTAGGGAAAGAAGAAGAAAAGAACCCCCAAAGTTAGCCAAAGGAAAGAAATCATAAAGATCAGATCAGAAAATAAATGAAAAACAAATGAAGGAAATTATAGCAAATATCAGTAAGACTAAAAGCTGGTTCTTTGAGAAGATAAACAAAATTGATAAACCATTAGCCAGACTCATCAAGAAAAAAAGGGAGAAGACTCAAAACCAACAGACAGAAATGAAAAAGGAGAAGTAACAACTGACAGTGCAGAAGTAGAAAGGATCATGAGAGATAACTACAAGCAACTCTATGCCAATAAAATGGACAACCTGGAAGAAATGGACAAATTCTTAGAAAATCACAACCTTCTGAG
>NW_020174933.1:3355718-3430395 GCF_003031525.2 Neophocaena asiaeorientalis asiaeorientalis | reverse complement strand
GAATCCAACAGCACATTAAAAGGATCATACACCATGTTCAAGTGGGGTTTATCCCAGGAATGCAAGGATTCTTCAGTATATGCAAAACAATCACTGTGATACACCATGTTAAGAAATTGAAGGAGAGGGCTTCCCTGGTGGCACAGTGGATAAGAGTCCACCTGCCGATGCAGGGGATTGCTAGTGGGAAGCAGCAGCATAGCACGGGGAGATCAGCTCGGTGCTTTGTGACCACCTAGAGGGGTGGGATAGAGACGGTGGGAGGGAGGGAGACGCAAGAGGGAGGAGATATGGGGATATATGTATATGTATAGCTGATTCACTTTTTTATATAGCAGAAACTAACACACCATTGTAAAGCAATTACACTCCAATAAAGATGTTAGAAAAAAACAAAAAACAAAAAAACTGAGCCGAGGCTAAATGAAAAGAATCACAAATTGGAAATTGGGCCTGAGAGCTGATCATGCTTGATGTCTGCTTACAAAAATGATCATTTGTGTTGAGTACAGAAGGGTCACTGATGAGACCAGAGATGGTCCCACGCCTGTGAACTTTGCTGACAGTCTGGACTCAGACCCAGCCGTCGGGTTGCCTTGTGGGCAGGGCAGGGCATATCTGGCGGGATCTAGAGGTGCATCGAGGGGGGTTTTGTGGGCTGGACTTGCACCCTAAGTGACGCTAGGTTTGGTCTCACTTACTGTTTGTGGACGAAGCTTTTCATTCAGGGAAACATTCTGCATAATCTTATACCCGGGGTGTCTTGCACAAGATGTCCTTGCAACGTGACCAGGCTGGGGACCCCACGCCTTCTAAGTCCAGGTTAAGACCAAGTCCTGCTACCCGCAACTCCTTCTCTTCCCCTGGGCTTGGCACCTCCGTCTTGATGGATCATCTGGTGAAC
This sequence comes from Neophocaena asiaeorientalis asiaeorientalis, assembly GCF_003031525.2. Classification (NCBI taxonomy): domain Eukaryota; kingdom Metazoa; phylum Chordata; class Mammalia; order Artiodactyla; family Phocoenidae; genus Neophocaena; species Neophocaena asiaeorientalis. The sequence continues at coordinate 3,429,491 of NW_020174933.1, read as the reverse complement.
CCAGGTAATTGCAGGAACCGAGGCCCAGCCCTCAGCTGAATGGGCCTGGCTCGTCTGTTTCCCTGCAGCCACTGTAGTCTTCTTGGACGGTCTGGAACTTGGAATAGGTGGGCCACTGCTGCCTTCTAGGACCTGGAAAGGGCTACAGAAAGCACCTCCCAGACCGAAGGGCACTGCACACGAAGCCGAGCGGCTCCTTTGCAGCATTAACCTCGTGTGTGACAAGTGGACACACCGCAAGCCGTCATGCCACCATGGGCAGGTCCCTCAGGGCCTGTCAGGAGGAGACTGAGGCTCGGAAAGATGGAGCGACACGGCCACCAAGAGGGCAAGCCAGGGCTCCAGCTTGTGTCTTGTGGCTCCAGGTCTGTGTTCCTTTTACCCTGCCATAAAGCCCCGGTTATAAATGACGAGCACGGTTCCTGGACAAACTGCTTCACTGGAATTCAATCCTGGAGAAGAAAAATGGCCCCTGCGATGGGTTTACTCGGTCCTGGAAGCTGCGTGGCCTGTGTGATCCAGCCTCGTGAGCAACCCTCCCGCTCGTGTTGTATTCCTGGATTAGGGGTGATTGATGCCAGCTGAGGTTCCCACTGAGGCTCCGTGCAGAGCGAGTAAGATCACAGGTGTTGGGTTCCTCCCACTCAGCACAGCCAGGCAGATACCTTCTTATATCCTTGTGAAGCAAACAACACATTTTATTGTGACAGTACCTTTACTGTGAAGGGGTGAAGGGGGTCAAAAGGTACAAACTACCAGTTATAAGATAAATAAGTCCTGGGACTGTAACATACGGCATAGCGACTACAGTTAATAATACTGTATTGTGTATTTGAAAGTTGCCAAGTAGACCTTAAAAGTCCTCTTCACAAGAGGAAACAAAATTTGTAACAACGTGTGGCGACAGATGTTAACTAGACTTACTGTGGTGAGCGTTTCGCAATATATGCAAACACTGAATCATCATGTTGTACATCTGAAACCAATACAATGTTATATGTCGATTATATCTCAATAAAAATTTTAAAAAATAGCTCTGAAGTCTTGTCAGTAATAATATACAAGCACTGGGTGGATCTTTGAGCAGTAAATGAAGAAAATAATACGGCAAAGGGAGTCTAATCACTAATAAAACCCCTGCTAAAATTCCTAAATCCCTTACATTTTCTAAGGACTTGTTATAATGAGCTGGTAATACATTGCCCCAGGGCAAGAGGTCAGTTTCATCTCTGCTGAAACTCTGGATGAGAAAGTAAATTCTTTAAAAACTAAATGAGTGACCAACAACCTCTAGCTTTTCAAAAGAGGAATTATTCCTCAGTTTAACACTGGAGCTTATCAGCAGCAGGTAAAGCTTAGGAAATCAAAATATTAAAGGACTAAGCTCAGAGCTGGGATGACCGTAAAACCCAGGTGAAAACTGCTAAAATACGGACTTAAACTGGAGGGCAGCTTCTGGCCTTTGAAGGGGGCAAGTCAATGATCTGACCTTCTCTGCAGAGCCACAGGGCTGCTGGTGAGCCGTGAGCGAGGCCCAAGGTGGCCCCTTCCTCCCCAAGTCCTCAGACACCCCAGAGTCCTCCCTGAGACAGTTTGCTTTGTTCAAGCCTACTTTGTTTCATTTTCCACTTTCCCTTTCAGGTCAGAGTCAAGGGAACCCAATATGAAAACTGTTACAAAGCCTTTCAGTGAATTCCAGAGCAGAACTCACACCATACAAAATACCAATTTCCCTTAAGATAAGGGCAGCTGTCTCAAATCCTTTTTGGAATAAGGTGAGGTATAAAATATTTATATTCCCTAAATAGAATTATTTGTCCTAAAATAACATAAGTAGACCTACCTCTGGGCAGAAAGCCTCACGTGCAGACAGGCACGCCTACCTGTTTACACGTAGGGCCACGGTCTCTGCCAAGAAAAATAACCCCCTCTGTGAACAACACGCTGTTCCCTCACTAGGTCCAGTCACCAGAAGAAAGTTCTCAACTGCCAAGGGTCTCCCCAGGCTTGCTTTTAGGTCTCCTGTTGCATTGACTCTCTAGCTCTGTTAGGTAAAGACTGGATGTGGTCCAGGAGGCTGTCGGCAACACGGTGGATCAACTGCACAAGTCGGATTCTGCCTAGACCTGTGGCCCATGTGTTTTCCATTTAGTGACACCCACGCTACCAGCACAGCGGCCAATAGCGCTCACGGCAGTGGTCCAGCCTCCACCCTGCATCCGCAAACCGGCCCTTGGCAGGACTGGGCAGGCCGTTCCCTCCGGGTTTGCATAGTCAGCACCCACTGCAGAGGCAGGGACAGGGGTCTTCTTAGAAACCTGCTCCTGGCCCTACAAAGGCAAAGTGGCCTCTCTTACGATGCTCTTGGGTGGCAGGTGTGGTTCCAGAGAGGGACACTTGCACCTATTCCACTCATCTAAAGAATTAAATCTGTGCGTTCAAATGCTCCAACAAGTCCCACCCACGTACAACTCAGTTAACTACTTCCAACAACTCACTCACAGTGGTCACACCGATTACCGGACTCCCCAGAGCTACCACCGGGAGAAGCTTCAGAGGGCTGTCAGGGACACGGCCACGCCAGCAGATCGTCCAGCCACCTGTCATGGCCTCGGTGCCCAGAGCTGCCATATTTCGTTCCCGACCCCAGCCATTCTGATCAGAGCAGGGGTGGGGGACAGCTGGCCCAAGGGAATAAGACAGAAATGATGGGGAAAGCAACCGAGTGGGAGCCACAGCAGCAGCTGTAAGAGAGGAGAAGGGAGAGCCAGGGGGCAGCAGACAGAGCAAGCTTGGCGGAGAGCCAAGGGCTTTCTAAGCCCATCCGCTCTGGGCACTGCTGACCCAGCTTCCCTTGAGCACCTGCGCTGGTAGCCATTGTCCTCAGGAGACTGAAGCATCTCTGTGTCCTCTGCATCTCCCAGGACACTGGGGACCTGGAAATTCATTACTGTAAGAACCTCCTCCATAGCTGTTGGATGCTCTGGTGTTAAGGGCTGAATTGTGTCCCCCTAAAATCGTCCGCTGAAGTCCTAACCCTCAGAATGGGACCTTATTTGAAGGTACAGTCTTCATAGAGGCCATCAAGTCAAAATGAGGTCATTAGGGTGGATCCTAATCCAGTTTGACTGGTGTCCTTATAAAAAGGGGGAATGTGGACACACACACAGAAAGAATGCCATGTGAACGTGGAGACGGCCGTCTACAAGCCAGAGAGGGAGGCCTGGAATGGACTCTTCCCCAAAGCCCTCAGGAGGGACCAGCCCTGCCCACACCCCTCCATCTCAGACTTCTAGACTCCAGAACTGCGAGACAATAAATGTCTGTTGTTTAAACCAGCCATTCTGTGTGCTCTGCTCTGGCAGCCCCAGGACACTGACACAGCCGGTAGGGTCCTCTGCCTGGCCCAGGGGCCCTAAAACCAGCACAGTCCCACATCTGCAACCACTTCAATTCCAGCCCTTTAATCTCTGGTCCCAAAATGAAACCTTTGCTTTTGTGTTTTATTTTATTTTATTTTAAACATTTTGGGACAACTGTAACATGCAGTTTTAAAAGTTCGTAAAAATAGTTTTCTATTAAAAGGCAGAGGCTCCTGGCCTCTTGCCTTCCCAGATCTGTTCCACTGCCCAGAGTCAAAGGGCTCTGATCGTTCCAGTAATTAGCTGTCGGGGGCCGGCATGTCTGAGCAGAGTGCTGACTTGTTCTCTGCTCCAGGAGTTCCCTCGCTGAGAGCATCCCTTGGAAAATGCCAGAGAAGGCGAAAGGAGATGTCTTTGTGCGGAAGCAGGACTGCCGTAAATAGTCTGCTGGCTTGCTAATGGGAGTCAGGCGCTTCAGAAGGGGACGCTCAGTCCCCAGAGCTCCTGTGGCTCCTGTCACAGAGCAAGGACAGGACCCAGAGCAGACCCTGAGCTGGCCAGACTGGAGATCGTGACCATCTGTCCTACCAGCACCTCTGTGCCCCTCCCCCAGCGCGGTCCCTGGCTCAGAGAAGACCCTTGACTTGTAAATATCTGACGCTAATGGTTGTTGCAGGGAGAAGTTACCTGATGCTTCTATGTGTCTAGTAATTAGTTGGCAGGGGCTGCTCTTGCTCTTTTTTTTTAATATAAATTATTTTATTTTTGGCTGCGTTGGGTCTTCGTTGCTGTGCGCGGGCTTTCTCCAGTTGCGGCGAGCGGGGGCTACTCTTCGTTGCGGTGCGCGGGCTTCTCGTTGCAGTGGCTTCTCTTGTTGCGGAGCACAGGCTCTAGGTGCGCGGGCTTCAGTAGTTGTGGCTCGCGGGCTTCAGTAGTTGTGGCTCTCCAGCTCTAGAGTGCAGGCTCAGTAGTTGTGGCGCACGGGCTTAGTTACTCCGCAGCACGTGGGATCTTCCCGGACCAGGGATTGAACCCGTGTCCCCTGCATTGGCAGGTGGATTCTTAACCACTGCACCACCAGGGAAGCTCTCTTGCTCTTTTTTTTAAACAGACTTTATTTTTTTAGTTATTTTGCATTTACAGGAAAAACGGAGTAGAAAGTGCATAATTCTCATATACCCTTCACACACACACACACACACACACACACACACACACACACACACACACAGTTTCCCCTGTTATTAACATCTTGCATTCGTAAGTGTGGTACACTTGTTACAATGGATGAGCCAATATTGACACACTGTTCTTAAATAAAGTCCATAATTTACGTTAACGTTCACTCTTGGTGCTGTACATTCTATGGGTTTTGTCCAGTGTATAAGACAGGTATTCACCAACACAATATCATACACAATAGTTTCATAGCTCTAAAACCCCTCTGCACTCTACCTAGTCAGCCTTCCCTCCCTCCCCACCCTGAAACCACTCATCTTTCTACTGCTCCACATTTTTTCCTTTTCCAGAATGTCATATAGCTGGAGTCGTATAGTATGTAGCCTGTCAGATGAGCTTCTTTTACTTAGTAACATGCATTTAAGTTTCCTTCATGTCTTTTCCTGGCTCGATAGCTCATATCTTTTTAGCACTAATATTCCATTGTCTGGATATACCAAAGTTATTGATCCATTCACGCACTGAAGGACATCTTCATTGTTCCCAAGTTTTGTCAGTTATAAATAAAGCTGCTATAAATATTCACGTGCAGGTTTTTGGGTGGACATAAGTTTTCAACTTCTTTGGATAAATACCAAGGAGCATGATTGCTGGATCGTATGGTAAGAGTATATTTAGTTGTGTAAGAAATGACCAAGCTGTCTTCCAAGGTATCTGTTCCATTTTTGCATTCCCACAGCAATTAGTAATAGTTCCTGTTTCCACCTCTTTGCCACCATTTGGTGCTGTCCGTGTTCTGGATTTTGGCCATTCTAACAGATATATAGTTGTGTCTCATCTTTTTTTAAATTAATAATTCCCTAATTATATATACTGCTGAGCATCTTTTCACATGATGTTTGCCACCTGTATATCTTCTTTGTTGAGGTAACTGTTTAGATCATTCACTTTCTTGCTGTTGAGTTTTAAGAGTTCTCTGTGTATTTCAGATACTAGTCCTTTATCAGATACGTGTTTTGCAAATATCTTCTCCCAGTCTGTGACTTGTCTTCTCATTCTTGTGAGTCTGCTCTCCTTTCAGACGTTCAGGAGGGCCAATGAGGACAGACACCCAGTATCTCCAGGGTGCACTGTGTGTGCCCACACTCACTGGACAGCAGGCTGATGTATGGGGCCACATCTAGGCAGTGGGAGAGAGTTTGGGCTGGAGGAACATGTATTTTGGGTGGGAGTATGTCAGATTCCACTGCACTCGCTCTGTCCATCCATCTGCCATCCACCTGATATGTAAGGTGTGCCTGTTTTATACCCTGCATGATTCTAGGCATTAGGAAAGCAAAGATGAGAAAAACAGAGCCCTCGCCTTCAAAAACCACACAGGCTGGTCTGGAAAGTGGACAAAGAAATAGGTCACTTCAGTGCAGGATGAGAAGTGCCCCATAGAGGGAAAGGTGGGTGCAGTGGAGGTGGAGAAGGCTGTTGGGGGACAGCAATGACAGAGGGAGAAGGAGAATCAGGGTGAAGGTCTCGCCTACTCTGCTGTCTCCAGGGACCCCCAGGGCAGCATGAGGGAGCATCCCCTGCCAGCTGAGCCTTTTGTGGGCGCGTCCAGGAGCTTTCCATCCCCAAAGGGCAAACAGCAGGCCTCTCCACCCTGCACTCTCACTGTCACTGCCGCAGCTTCCTCTTTGTCACTTTCACATGGTCCCCAAACAGGAACTGCTTCAAAGCCCTGAGTAGCTGCGGGTGAAGCTGCCCTGGAGATGGGTAAGGGGCTTTCACACCCCAGGGCGGACAACCGACAGCTCAAGCTTTAGGGCAGCAGCTATGGCTACCCTCATGGTCAGTCGAGCAGAGGACCCTGGGGCAGGGAGGGACAGGTGCGTTCCCTCAGGTGAGCGCATCTTCCTCCCCCACCCCCTCCCCACAAGGCGATCCTCAGGAGGGTGAAATTACCGCACAGTTAGTACAGTTGTGAAGGGGAACCAAGGAACTTCCCATTTGCAAGGTTCTGCAATCAGCAATACGGGGGAAATCTTTCCCCATCTTTCTCTCAACTAGAAGTTCTTTTAGTTGTAAAGGCAATGCATGCTTCTGGTAAAACATTCAGTGACAGCAGAGCACAGTCTATGCTGAAAAGTTAAAACCATTCTCACTAGCCCACCACATCACTCGCCCCAGAGAGGACCATGGTTATCAATTTCTCGTCTCCTTTCAGACCTTCCCTAAGTGCAAAACACACGTCTCTAGTTGCAGGGAAACAGGCAGTCAGATACAGAGTGTTCTGTGACCTCCTTATTCACTTATCTCTACATTTTGGACATTTTCCCGTGTTACTACTGATAACCTGATTCACCTTTTGTTTTTATAAATCCCTTGTCTGTTTTTTAAGGCAAGTGCTATGCCAATGAAAGGCCGTAAAGTAGAACTGGCTGGGGACTGTCAGCCACCTTAGTAGCAAGAAGAGCCCACAGAGTGAAGTGGAAAGAGCATTACACAGATCCAGCCGGAAATTCCAGCAGGCATGCTGTGTCAACTTTGTAGATTTCTTTACCTCTCTGGGCTCCCATGCCACAGCAATAAAATGCAGATTACGCTTGATTTAGGCTAAGGGTCAGAGTGTAATAGTTGCTCAAGAATTGTAGCTCTTCTCGGGGCTTCCCTGGTGGCACAGTGGTTGAGAATCCACCTGCCAATGCAGGGGACACGGGCTCAAGCCCTGGTCCAGGAAGATCCCATAGGCCGTGGAGCAATGAAGCCCGCGAGCCACAACTACTGAAGCCCATGTGCCCTAGGGCCCGCGCGCCCTAGAGCCCGTGCTCCGCAACAAGCCACCGCAACGAGAAGCCCGCGCACCAAAACGAAGAGAACCCCCGCTCGCCGCAACTAGAGAAAGTCCACGCGCAGCAACGAAGACCCAACGCAGCCAAAAATAAATAAATAAAAGAATTGTAGCTCTTCTTAAATACATGGAGAGACATCCCATGTTGATAGATTGGAAGCCTCAATGCTGTTAAGAATTAAGCAATTCTCGGGAATTCCCTGGAGGTCCAGTGGTTGGGACTCCACGCTTTCACTGCTAAGGGCCCGGGTTCAGTCCCTGGTCAGGTAACTAGTCCCCTGAAAGCTGCATGGAGGAACCAAAAAAAAAAAAAAAAAAGAATTAAGCAATTCTCTCCAAATTGATCTACAGATGCAACTCCATCCCCATCAAAATCCCATCAGGGCTTTTTTTTTTTCCCCCCAGAAAACCTGCAATGGTTCTCACCCTGCAAATTGGAATCACTGAGTTCTGAAAGAGCTGAGGGATGTGGAGGCTCCTAGCTGGGGGCCCTGCGGATTTGCAGCTGGTGTCGGTGGCCTTTCTGGACCCCACGTGCCCTTTGATTCCCAGGAACTCTCCCACTGGTAGGAATCGAGGTGGCGCATCTCACACATGTATTAGTTTCCTAGGGCTGCTGCAACAAACTAAATGGGATTTATGGTCTCACAGTTCTGGAGGCCAGAAGTCCACGGTCAGGGTGTCGACAGGGTTGGTTCCTTCTGAGGGCAGAGGAGGAATCTGCTTCTAGCTTCTGGTGCCTTGAGGGTCATCTATGGTATTTTCTTGCAGATGTATCACCTCAGTAGATACCTCACTTCAGTGTTGGCCTCCCTTTCACGTGGGGTTCTCCCTGTATGTGTGTCTATCTCTGTGTCCAAATTTCTCTTTTTAATAAAGACACCTGCTCATACTGGATTAAGGCCCACCCTAAAAGCAAAGTTGTAGTTATCTGATGCTACCAAGTGTGTCTGGTGCTGCGTCCCCAAAGACTCCTGTGCAGTTGGGTCCTTTGAGCCCCTCAGTGACGGCTTCGTGGAGGGTCCGGTGGACACTGCTGCCCTGGTTAATCACACGCGGAAAAGCCCGATGATTTAGACGTAACTTCACTGCTAACAAACTGTTTCCTCCGCACAATTCTTGTTCACTGTCAAAAGTGAACACTGCAATCGTCTTCAACTGGGAAAAACTCACTGAGCTGGACCCTTGTGATCTGCACATTTTTGGTACATATGTGATTCCTCGAGAGAACGTTTACTTAAAAAACAACTTTATAAAGACAGATAAACCATGATTACCACTGAAGACCAAAGGATGGTCATTATTTTAGAATACCAGGGTTAGTGGTAACTTTTTTCTTGTGTCTATTCTTCAAGTGTTCTGTAATATCATGAAATAACTTGTATTAAAAATTGGAATAACTTATCCTAGATGGAAATACCCATTGCCACCTCTGTCCACAGCTTGTCACAGATGTGGCACATATTTGAAAATCAGGGGAAAGGTTTTACTTTAAGATATTATCTAATGATACACAGACACACCTCTTTTATTGTCCTTCATTTTACTGCACTTCAAAGATACTGTCTTGTTGTGGTTTTTTTACAAATTGAAGGTGTGGGGCAATTCTGCATCAAGCAAGTCTATCGGTGCCATTTTTCCAACAGCATTTGTTCTTTGAGTCTCTGTGTCACATTTTGGTAGTTCTCACAGTATTTCAAATTTTTTCATTATTATTATATTTGTTATGATCTGTGATTAGTGATCTTATGTTGCTATAACTCACTGAAGGCTCAGATGATGCGTAGCATTTTTTAGCAGTAAAGGTTTTTGTTTTTTTTTAAATTTATTTATTTTTGGCTGCATTGGGTCTTTGTTGCTGCGCGTGGGCTTTCTCTAGCTGTGGTGAGCGGGGGCTACTCTTCGTTGAGGACCGTGGCCATCTCATTGCGGTGGCTTCTCTTCCTGCAGCGCATGGGCTCTAGGACCGCAGGCTTCAGTAGTTGTGGCCCACGGGCTTAGATGCTCCGTGGCACGTGGGATCTTCCCGGACCAGGGATCGAACCCGTGTCCCCTGCATTGGCAGGCGGACCCTTAACAACTGCACCAGTTGGGTGCAGGGAAGCCCAGTAAAGTATTTTTTAACTAAGGTATGTACATTGTTTTTAGACATAATATGATTGCACACTTGATAGACTACAGCATAGTGTAAACAAGACTTCATATGCACTAGGAAACCAAAAAATTGCTTTAGTGAGATATTCGCTTTATTGGGGTGGTCTGGAACCGAACCCACAATATCTCTGAGGTAAGCCTGTCTAAATCTTTCTACTCCAATTGGCTGATATGATTTCATAGTCCAAGATTTACAATGACTTAAGAAAACGAATGTGTTTTATTTTGCTTTCCACGAATCCTTGCTAGCATGTAGATTTCAGATTATCTATGGAAACAGGACTTAGAATTCTTTGTCTCTTTTTTCAGTTTTCAAAAAGGCTCTGGCATCATTGATGGTAATGGGGGTGATGATACATGTCAGAACCTGCCTGTTACTTCAGTTTTACTTTTGTTGTTTTTTCTCCTGGACCCTTGAGGCAGGGGCCAGACTACACACCTGGGCATGGGGACGAGGAAAGGAGGGGAGGAACTCAAGAAAGCCAAGAGAGGCTACTAGCTCCATGCGGAGAATGTCTCAGAGCTGTGCCCTCCGAGGGCAGGAGAGGGCAGGATGAGAGCCGTGAGTGGGTACCAGTCATTCTGGGAGGAAATCATGGGCCAGTCCTGCCCTCTAGCCTTCCTGCAGGGTAGGCAGGGGTATAGTTCATAATTAATGCTCATTCAAGGCCTCAGGGATGGAGTTCTAGGAGTCCCACGCTTTCCTGTCCCCCTTAAAGAGTGGCCCGTTGTTGACAACCCTGTCTGAGATTCCTCAGAGTCCCCTGACCTTTGCACATCCTCTTCTTGTTGTCTGGAATGCCCTCTCTTCCTTTATCTGCTTCGCAAACTCCTCTTTCCCTTCAAGACGCAGCTCAGGTCTGGCCCTCCCAATCCTCCTGTTTATCTCTGAATCCTGCTTCTATCCCCAACATCTGGCACAAAGTAGGTGCTCAAGGAATGCACAGGATGAATGAACTTTCAGGCAAGACGGTTGGATTATGGAGACAACATGGGTTCTGGCACTGGAGAGAGGTCCATTTGCATGTCATACCTGAAATGCACTAATGGTGAGACCTTAAACAAGAGACTTAACCTTCCTGTACCTCAGTGTAATCACACAGGAAACAAGTATTCACACTGCATTTCCCACAGTTTAGCTAAGGCGAAAGCATTACGTGAATTTTTAAAGTGCTTTGCCAAGGTCAGAAATAACCAACACTTCCTGTGTTCTTGTTGCACACCAGGCACTCTCACCTCCTACCCCAGGGAGCCCCACCGTGACTATGAGATGGGTATTCATACCCTAATTTCAGACAGGTGCAGGGACTTGTCCCAACACGTGGCGGACCCAGGCTTCACCCAGACCCCTCCCACTCCTGGAACGCACATCTGCTTGATGTACCGCAGGAAGGGGCATATCCGGAAACAAGGACCCCAAAGAGCTCATCTCCAACTGGTTATAGCCGAAGGGCCAGCAAACCATCCCTCACTTATGAATTATTCAAGCCCAAACCCGAAACCCCAGTGAACGTTTAAACGCACTAAACGCTGCTGTTTATCTCAAACTTCATAATCAGGTTATGTTTTTCCTCTCCCGAAGGATCCCACTTGCATCTCAATGGCACAGGGGTGTTTCCCACTCAAATCAGGTTATTTCCCGGTAGGACCAAGTGAACCAGGACACAAAGCAGTTTCAAATCTGATCATTTGCTAAGATGTATTCCATGACTGGCAGAGACCAGGCAGCCGCTCTTCCTCTTCTTGTTTTTCCCTTTGAGTGGAAGGAACCAGTTGTTTCTCGAGAGAGGAGAGCCTGCCTGTTGCTTACAGGTTGTGTTGAAGATCCACTCTGTGTGTCAGCCATGCACGGCAGGGTCAATCAAGGGTTCAAGTTCTGCGGCTGTGATGTGCTGCCCAGAGAACGGGATCCTGCTTGCTTTGTGACAATTCACATTTTCCAAATAACAAAACTGGGTAAGGGCCAGGGCAGTGCATGGTTTCAGGGCTTTTACTATCAGTCATCCCCAGCAAATGTCAGTTATCCACTGCTCTGTAACGAGTTCTCCCCAACACTGGGCTGAAAACAATAATCATTTTATTATTATCTCTCATGGTCATAGGTGTGGGCTGGGGTCACCTGGGCTGTGCTTGTGGGATTGCTGTCAGCCAGTGGCTTGGGCTGCACTTGTCTGGGGGGGTCTTCTTACCTGCATGTCTGGTAGCTGATGCCTGCTGTCGGCTGGGACCTCAGGATGGGCTGCCAGCCCAGACATGTGGCCACCCTGTGTAGCCTGAGCTTCCTCGCATCGTGGAGGCTGGGTTCCTAGAGAGAGAATCCAAGAGGACCAGATAGAAGCTGTTCCACCTTGCAGGCCTGGCCTCAGAAATCACACCGTAGTCCCTCTGTAGTCACAGACCCCCCCGTCCCCCCAATTCAGACAGGCAACGTGGTCCTGCTTCTCAAAGGGAGGAATGTCAACATCACATCAACACAACATCACATCAACACAACATCACATCAACACAACTCTTTAAGAACACGTGGGATGGGAGATGGTGCCGAGGCCGTCTCGGAAAATATTATCTACAGGGTAGAACCTGGACACGCTTGGCCTCATGATTTCTAGGTCAGTGCTTTAACTCTAGTTCATGCTGCTTTGGGAGGTATGTGGGGTAGTAAAATTGACTACCTATAGATCAAACCCTTCTATATGGTAAAGAAACCACAAAAACAAAACCCCAAAATCCCTGGGATATATTATTTGCAATATCTATGACAAAAGGCTAATTAACTTTAAAATGTATAGGGCCCTTATAAATCAGTAAGATTGTCCCACTATTTTTAAAAACTAAGGACTTGAAGACTCAATTTACAAAAGAAATGAAAATAGGAGTATACATTTAAATAGTTCAACTCAACTAAAAGAATTAGGTTTTAATAAACAACACCCCCGTGGGTATCTTCTAATTGTCAAAGATTAAAAAAAAAAAGAGAAGGAAAAAAAAAGAACCACCCAAAGGCAAAAACATAGGGAATGGGCCCTTCCAAACACTCCTGCTGGTGGGTGTAAGTTGGTACAAACTTTCTGAGGGGCAGCTGGGCAGTATTTATTAAAAGCCATAAAACTTCAAATAATAGTGAGTTGGAATTTATCCTAGCGAAATGAATAAGGACACTTTGGTACACCTGAAACTAATACAACATTGTAAATCAACTATACTTCAATTAAAAAAAGGTTTAAAAAATAGTGCTGTTTATGTGCACATTTAAGTGGAAAACGAAAATATCTAAAAGTATATTTAGCAGGATCCCACTTTTCTTATGTAATTTTTACAAAATATATATAACAATTTTTAGAACATTTCTGGGATAAGATACCAATGTATGAATGAGACGATTGCTGAATAATGAGATTTCTGGTGATTTCTTTTTCTTGTACCTTATGTTTATTTTCCAGTTTTCTAAATGCAAATGCATTAAATACGAAGAAATAATAAAGTAAAATAAAGTAAAAATAAATTTCCACTTAAAATATTTTGTAAGGGAAAGGTGGGAAGGATGTGAAAGCATGGCCTTTAGAGCAAACCAGATCTGGAGCAGGACTCTGCTCTGATACAAAGTGCATGGTCTTTGCCACGTTTACTTCACTTTGGGCCTCAGTTTCCCGAGATGACCAATGGGAGCAGTAAATTCTACTTCACAAGGTTCTAATGAGGAGGGATCCCATTTCCCATTACATTCAGTAAAGGAAATCTTCTCACTCCAGGATCCCTGCTGAGCACTCTCCCTTCTTTCATCTCTTAAAGGCCTGAATGTTGGAACTCATCACTCAGCACCACTTGGTACCCATGTTGACTAAGCAACGAGACACACTTGTGGGTGAGGATAACGTCTTGTTTGCGAGGGGCCTGTTTTGTCTGGAATTTGCCTTGTATTCTGTGTCATTCTCCACTGAGGTACACCGGGAACCTGGTCCCTGAAGAGAAGCGTACACTCACGTGTACACAGAGGCACACTTAGGAATACTTCTGTGTGTTCCTCGTCACTGTGTGTTCCTCATGTCATGTATAGATGTCTATAAATGCTTACTGATAAAAAAAAAAAGACTGGGAGGAAATGCTGGGCTGTTTGGGGGAAATTTGCAATAAAATGTAGAGGCTTGAACACATTTGGGACACTAACATTTAGACTTCCTTTGGTAGCAGGTTAGGCAACTGACTTTTAAGAAAGTTCGTTAGCAGGACGGTGGGAAAGCTTGAACCCCTCTTCTTTCGGGGGAAGTTACGTGAGCGGCCAGGCCTGGGAACCTCAACACCCCGCCCCCATGCCCAGCAGGCATTGAGAGGTGTATCCTGCCCTCTAGTGGTCTCTTCTGGAATTGCCTCCAAGGAGAAACCTTGACGCAATGGGGCTGGAGAGCTCTCACGCTGTCGTCTGGGCCCGTCTACCTTCGCCTGTGCTTCAAGCAACCAGGGCGTCATTCTCAGAGCCTGTTTTTCAAGGCTTTTTGGCCCTTCCATCTCTTAATTGCGTCTTGTTTGAACAAGGGCCCCTTGTAAGGGTTCTTCTCCAAAGTAAGGGGCCCTGCTTTAGGCATCCTGGCTCAAGAGGTAAGGGAGCCGGCAGTGCTGGACCTCAGAGCCATAGCTGGGCAGTGACCGCTCCGCCAGGGGGGCTGGGGCCCTGCCTCCACCTCCTTCCAGCCCTCCTCAACCTGCTTGCTCCAGGATCTGAGAAAAGAATTTTGCAAAACCATGTTTCCTCTTATATTTTTATTCAGAACATTTTTCATCATAGGTTCGCTCAGTTATAGAGATATAACTTCAGGTGTATTGTCCATGTTGGTATTTAAAAAAATAAAACTGTTACAACCACTCTACAAATGTACCCAGTGAACCCCAATACAAGAGCATTTCCAATCTACCATCAGCTGCTGAAAAGAGCTGTAAGCCCTTTAGAACGTCCTTCCCATTCCCCATAAAATGTTATTGTCATGTGATGTGTTTTTGTCCTGGAAAGTCTTTTATTGACTACCTTGAACTGAATAACCCAGACCAGAGGGAAGGGAAAGGATGCCGGAGTGAGGCACCCCAGGGGGAGGGGCAGGGCAGCCTGTCAGGTGGTGCGGACCCACACAGCAGGGAGCAGACAGGGCTCCAGGGCCAAGGAGCAAGGCTGAGAGATGTGCAGGGCTGCATCCTCCTCGGACTATTTTCTATTGTCCTCAATTCCCTTGCTTGCTTCCGGAGGGTCTGTCACCCTCAGCGCAGTAGCTGGGGCAGTACTGTGGAAGGAGCTGAGGGGTATGGGGAGGCGGGGTCTGCTCTGTGCACTGCCCTCTCCTCGGAGGCCTTTGAGAAGGAAGACGGCAGTAATGAGCCTGGGAGGCTGCAGGGGGCACATGGGCATCAGCGCCAAGGACAGCAGAGGTCCCCACGGAGCAGAGAGGAACACAGACCCACAGGCTCAGCAGCTGGAGGGCAAAAGACCTAAGACAGCTGGAAATGCCAGAGGCAGGAGGTATAGGCCCCTTCCCAGTACAATCCCTGGCCAGAGAGAGATCAGCTCCTGAGGGAATGTGCCTGAAAGCCCCTCACCTACTTCTGTTACGAGACCATTCATTTCATGCCTTCTGTAGTGTCAGAAATTCTAAATGTTGGGATTTCCCTTGCTGGTCCAGTGGTTAGACTCTGTGCTTCCAGTGCAGGGGGCACGAGTTCGATCCCTGGTCAGGTAACTAAGGTTCCGTATGCCACAAGGCGCGGCCAGAAAAAAAAAAAAAGAAATTCTCAATGTTAACATTTCTATTATCTGAGGCCCAACACCATATGCGCACATAACAGATACTCAATGCGTGGTGGTAGTTTTTAAACTAAAGCCATGAGTGGATAAATGAAATAGTGGAAGTCCTCTTGGGCTTAGTAATCAGACCCCCAACGTTTATTCCTCAGGTAAGAAGAGTTAGCTGCTATACGTATTAAAATGAAATGGCTTAATAGAGAAGGAGATTCAATTGGCTTTGAGATTGCTGATCAAAGCAACTATATTTGCACAGTGTGTCTGTCTTTTAAGACCCAACATCTTATTCCCAATGAAAAGCCTTTCTGGATCAGTTTTACCCTTATTATTTCTTTTTTTTTTTTTCTGGCCGCACCGTGCTGCATGTGGGACCTCAGTTCCCCGACCAGGGAATGAACCCGTGCCCCCCTGCAGTGGAAGCACAGTCTTAACCACTGGACCGCCAGGGAAGTCCCATTTTTATTGGCCTCTTAAACTGTGTGTGTGTGTGTGTGTGTGTGTGTGTGCGCGAGCGCACACACGCAGGTAAATCAATCATTGGAAGCATCAAGGTATGGGGTGTCCTTTCTCTCTACACCCTGACCCTCTAGGACTACACCACTGGGACTACATTGGTCCCAGGAGGGCTGTTGTTGGAATGATGGTGAACAAGGTGTGAGACCGAAAAGACTGGCAAGGCCATGCCTGAGGGCAGAGGAGTCCCCACTCTCACCGCCCCCAGAAGAACTCCGAGCAGAGGCTGGGGGAAGGGAGGTCAGGGCCCGGCGGGAGTAGGGGAGTGGCCCCCGAGAAAGGGCAGTGAAGGAGGAGGGCAGCCCACCGACTGCCTTGTCTCCCTCGGGGAGGGGAGAACAGCGCAACTTACCCGGTCTGCAGAAGGGCCGGGGAGCCGCAGCGGTCCAGGCAGTCGGCATGAGGAGGCTGCAGAGTGACCCCCGAGGATCAGGGGACCAAAGACACCCACGGAGGGAGACCCTGGGGCAAGAGAGCCTCAGAGCACAGCAGCACCCCCGGAGGGCCACTCGGAGGGAAAGGCTGGAGGCATCCTAAAGTAGCACATCCACAAGCTCCAGGTGTTACCAAACACAAGTTCGTGTGCCCCATGCATAGTGAGGCTAAATAAACCAAACCCTTGAAGTGAAACAGGAGGGAAGGGGGCAGGGCACAACCTTTAAAAGGATGACATAGCCATTGAGGACACGACAAAAACTGGTTAGAACCGATTAGGCCCAAGATGGTGGAAGATTCGACTTCCGGTAGACCTCGAGCCTTATTATGCACTCATTGTAATATATTAGCATATGATAATCACGCGCGCGCGCGCGCGCCATGATAGTTCCGAGGCTGACCATAAAAGGCCAAAAAGTGGGCAGTGGCCCAATTCCCGGAAATCCCTGCCCCTTTTCCAAAACAATTGGAATAATCCTCCCACTTGTTAGCCTATGAAATTACCCAGCCCATAAAAACAAACCACTCCATATTTCGGAGCCGCCCTCGTCTTTCGAGATGGATCGCGTTCTGTCTATGGAATGTGTATCTCTCTAAATAAATCCACTTCTTACGTCTCACTTTGCCTCTTGCTGAATTACTTCTGAGCTGAGGCATAAAGAACCTGAGCTTCATTAAGTCCTGACACCAGGTGTGCGATCTCAATTAAAAGACAGTGGGTTAGAATCCCATCTGAGTTGTGAGGTTTCAGGAGTTTGGAGCAGAGAAAGGTTTAGTGAAGGGCCAAGGAGAACAAATGTCTTGTGCTCAAGAACCCCGAACTCCCCGATGGTTTTGGGGGTGAAGTTTTTAAACAAGCAAAATTTGGGGTGAGGGCTGCAGGGTGTGTGTTCTTTCTTCTGATTGGTTGGTGGTGAGGTAACAGAGTAATGTTCCAGGAATCTTGTGCTCAGCCTGAAGTTACCATCCTCCACCTGGATGAGGGCCTTAATTCCCGCAGAACTCAAAGATATTATGTATATCCCTTGAGGAGGAACCAGGATCCTGCTTTAATGGCTACACTATAGTTTCTTGACTGGTCCTCTTCTGTTTTTGCATTCCTTCCCTTCCCTGATTAGTAATTGTTTGAATCTGCCCTGTGGTACTCGGGAAGGTCTAGGCGGCTGAAGTCTTTATCCTGTAAATAAGAAACTGGGGACAAAAAGGTTTTTGTGCCCAAGAGGACCCCATGGGGTCCTGCTCAGTTTCACAGGGAGCTTAGATTTGGGTCTGGGGGAGAACCTGAGGAAGGATGGGGCAACGATGCTCCTTAATATAACTGAGTTTGACCCCAGAGTGGCTGAGCAATTACTGTAGTGAACTAGAATTCCCCGGAGTGAGGAAATTAAGTTTTCTGCCGTTGCAGGCTCTGCACCTGAAAGTCAAAATGAGCTACAAAATAAATAGGACTTTTGGGTACGTTTTTCTGTACATCTGTATAATTCATACCTGCTAGTTACACTGTAACTAACATGTATCCTAACTGGACACAAGTACATGTGAGGTGTGGTTATAAAAAAGCTTTTTTTTTTTTAAACTAAACTACAAACATTTTAAAACATACTCAAAAGGAGATCATAGAGTTATGAACTTACGTGTCAGTTAGGGTTTGTGCTCGAAGAATGTCACCTGCCATATCAGTAAACAAAGGGTTTTGCTGCCATCAGTCACTGCAGCCACCCTGGACCATGCACCCTGAGGGGATTCAGGACGGAGAAAACCAGAACACTGGCCCTAAATACTAAAGTGCATATCAAATGAAAAATTTCAAGAAGCCCAGATTCTTGCATCTTTCCATACATGGAAAAGCGCTGAATTCATTAACTTGCGATGTCTGGTTTTCTTTAGTTCTTTAATTAACAGTAATCTTTTGATGTTCCAGCTCCCTGGGGGTTTTTTTGTTTGCTTTTTGTTTTTGCAAAAACTATCCGGCTCCTCCCTTGCCTCTTTGGAGCCGAGCCTCAGAGTGATCTGAGAGGCTGTGAAGTCCTCAGTTAAGTCTGCTGAATAGTACATAATTCTCAGCTTTTAGGCTGTGCAATTTTTTTTCAGTCGCAGTCTCAAAAGCCAGATGTACCCACGTTAGGATAATATGAGGGAAGTTTAAAGTTATGGCTGGGGTGTGAGGAACCTCAGAGGGAACGGAGCAGTCCTAGGGGAAAGTGTCAGGAGGCTGTTACCTCCCTGAGGTCCAGAGACCAGGGAAGAGAGTGGTTCCTGGGACCCTAGCAGACAGCGTGGGAAGGGGGACACCTGGAGAGGGGCGGTGACCTTCGGTGGTCAAGGGGTAGAGATAACCTTCAGCAAGTCGGCAGGGAGAGGGAAATAAACATTTAGATTCACTCTCCCCTCTCCCTCCCTCCCCGCTAGGAAACCAGGGGGCAAGGGAGACACAGATATCATCCTTAGATGGACTGGCCTCTTAGGGTCCAGCTAACCAATAATCTTAATTCCATCTGCAAAGCACCTAGATCAGAATCTTGGAATCTTTAGAATTCAGCCAACCACAACAATGATCAGCATTTTGCCAATCTTAGGTAACTCGCCTTTCTTTAAATTACAGTGTATTTTTAGAAAGCAGGTTTATTGAGATTATAATTCATATGCCATACAATTCACCCATGTAAAGTGTACATTCAATTTTTCTTGGTATATTACATTAGTAATTTTAAAAATCGTGGTAGAATATATATTACATAAAATTTGCCATTTTTAAGTGTACGTGTCATTAAGTATACTCACAATGTTGTATAACCATCACCACTATTTATATCCAAAACTTTTTCATTACCCTAAGTAAAAACTCTGAAACCATAAAGCAGTAACCCCCATTCCCCTTGCCCCTAGCACCTGGTAAACTCTAATCTACTTTGAGTCTCTATGAATTTGTCTATTCTAGGTACCTCACATAAGTAGCATCATATAATATTTGTTCCTTTGTGTCTGGCTTATTTCATTTAGCACAGTGACTCCAAGGTTCATCCATGTTGTAGCATGTGTCAGAACTCCATTACTTTTTATGGCTGGATATTATTCCCTTGTATGTGTACACTAGATTTTGTTTATCCTTTCATCTAGTGATGGAATCTTGGGTTATTTTCATGTTTTGGCTATTGTGAATAATGCTGGTATGAACATTGGTGTACAAGTATCCGTTCGAGCTCCTGCTTTCAGTTTCTTTGGGTGTATACCTAGGAGTGGAATTGCTGGATCATATGGTAATTGTGTTCAAATTTTTTTTTTTTTTTTTGCGGTACGCGGGCCTCTCACTGTTGTGGCCTCTCCCGTTGCGGAGCACAGGCTCCGGACGCGCAGGCTCAGCGGCCATGGCTCATGGGCCCAGCCGCTCCGCGGCATGTGGGATCTTCCCGGACCGGGGCACGAACCCATGTCTGCTGCATCGTCAGGCGGACTCTCAACCACTGCGCTACCAGGGAAGCCCGTATTTAAATTTTTGAGGAACTGCAAAATGGACTTCCTTGGTGGCTGCACCATTTTACGTTCCCACTGGAAATGCACAAGGGTTCCAATTCTCCACATCTTCCTCAACACTGTTATTTTCTGTTTTTGTTTTTGATAGCCATCTGCCACCCTAATGTGTGTGAAGTGATATCTAATTGTGGTTTTGATTGGCTTTCCCCTAAAGGTTAATGATGTTGACCATCTTTTCATGTGCTTATTGGCCATTTGTATATCTTCTTTGAAAAAATGTTTATTCAAATCCTTTGTCCGTTTTTGATTGGGTTGTTTTTGCTATTGTTATTGTTGAGTTATAGTTCTTTACATATTGTGGATATTAACCCTTATCAGATATAGGATTCACAAATACTTTCTACCCTTTCATGGGTTGGTTATCATTTCACTTCTTTTTTTAAAAAATATTTATTTGTTTATTTATTTATTTGGCTGTGTCAGTTCTTAGTCGCGGCACGCGGGATCTTTGTTGCCGCGTGCAAGATCTTTTTAGTTGCAGCATGCGAACTCTTAGTTGTGGCACGTGGGATCTAGTTCCCTGACCAGTGATGGAACCTGGGCCCCCTGCATTGGGAGCACAGAGTCCTAGCCAGTGGACCACCAGGGAAGTCCCTCATTTCACTCCTTTGATGCACAAAAGTTTTGAATTTTGATGAAGACCAATTCATCTTTTTCTCTTGTTGCTTGTGCATTTGGTGTCATATACAAGAAATCATTGCCAAATCCAACATCAGGAAGACTTTTCCCACTGTGCTGGCCTCCAAACAATTAAAAGCAGCAATCAGAACCCACAAATCTGACTTTTGGAGAGCAGTGTTGTTCTTATTGCTCACCCTGTCCCTAACAAGCTGCACTAGGAACGTGGGCTGCTGTCCCCACAGCTGAGTGTCTTGGGGCTGAGGGGTGGGTGATGGTTGCCACTATTAAGAGGAAATTGACCAAAATGTATCAGCCTTTCATCAAGCTCTCTCCTGGCTGCTGCAAGCATTCTACTATAGACACAGAGTTCCGAAGTACTTTATTCAGAAGGCTCCTGCCAGTTCAACTGCTGTTTTGACAGATGGATAGATTCCTAAACCTTCCTACTCCACCATCTTCCCTGACATCACCTTTACGATTTTATGACCAGAATAAAACACTGGAAGTTTTAGCCCTAACATAAGTTGTACCTGTCAATAAATCCACACTGGCAGGCTGTAACTCATTCCACTATGGTGCCATTTTACAAGCAGGCCCTGACGTACCAGGTCCCTTCTCTACAACAACTTCAGCTCTGAGCACCTTGTTCCTGCTATTTCTGAGCCCCCTACACTCTGTCCAAGTCAACGGTCCATTCTCATCCCCCCAGGGGTCAGCACGGGTGGCACTTGCCATTGGTGGCAGCTTAGAACAGAACGGGGGTCTCACTCCGTGGCCAAGGTCAGGAAGGTATCTTTGTTCTTTCTGGACATGAGGAGGGGAGAAAAACACAGCTCATCTTCAGAACTGAATCAGGAAACCCTATTGCCTGTAGCTAAAATTTTTCTAAAAATGAAAACAATGTTTGGGCTTCCCTGGTGGCGCAGTGTTTGGGAGTCTGCCTGCCGATGCAGGGGACACGGGTTTGTGCCCCGGCCGGGAAGATCCCACATGCCGCGGAGCGGCTGGGCCCGTGAGCCATGGCCGCTGAGCCTGCGCGTCTGGAGCCTGTGCTCCGCAACGGGAGAGGCCACAACAGTGAGAGGCCCGCGAACCGCAAAAAAAAAAAAAAAGAAAAAAGAAAACAATGTTTAAAAGGGTGACTTGATATCCACAATAGAATTAATTTTTAAGTCAAATATCAGCCCCTAAGTTCAGGGACTCACTTGGGAAACAAACCATCCCTTATAACACTGGGGACTAAATAGGTTTTGCAGATTATTAAACGGCTATCTTTCCATTGTGAATCCGCCTCCCGAGATTAAATATCTTCATTCATACAAGATAGAGGGAGATTTTTTTAACAAAAAAAAAAATTTATTTTCTGCACTAATATTTATACAGCTGTAAACTCAAATAATCATCCAATACTTGTACAAATCTGGGGAACAGTTAATAAGCACCTTCAATGGTTTCCACAGTTTAAGAATTTATCATTTACAAAATTTTAGAATGAGTTTAGTAAAATGAATAAGATAGTTATAAACATTATACAAAGTCATGACAAAACATTTGATATAGAGGGCTCAATATGGAATGATAAATATAAAATTAAACTAATTTATGGGGTTGGGCTATATAAAAGACCCATGTGTTCCCCAAACCTTGTGATTCTTGGGGATATGTCCCTCTCAAAACAAACTCCAATTATTCAAGGAAAGGCTCTCTTGATTCAGGTCTCATGTACTGCAGAAAAGGGGGTGGGAGGGGCTGAGTGTCCTGAGGTTTGCAGATAAGAAGAGGGGTCTCTTCCTTAAGGAGAAAAACAGGCATATTCTTCCATGTCAAGTGTATAAGTGTTCTCTGGCAAGGACATACCATTTTTTTTCTAAGAGTTTTTCTCATTGCTATTGTTAAATCCCCTCCTCCACCCTTTCTCTTGGGCTTTCCATTCCTGCTCTTGGTCAATCTCTTAGAGATACTTCTGAGTCTTCTCTACTCCCTTACCCCAATCTTTACTGACTCAAATTCCTTAATCTCAGCTTTCAATCCAAAATTTCTATCATTTTAGGACTCTGGGAAGCAGTTGACAAAAAAAAACAAGCAAACAAAGGAAAAAACCCACTAGCTATATATAGTCAGGAGAGGTTTTCTAAACAAACTGTAGAAACATACACATGAAATGTGGCAATGGTCCTTTTAATTACACCAATGAGCAATAAATGGTCTGGATCACTAGTATAAATATTCAGTTTGGCCCTCCTGGATTGTGATTTTGCATGAGAATACAGCCAGCAAGGGCCATGGATAGAGGGAGAAACAAAGGAGAAGAAAGCTTATGGTTGATTGTAGATTGGATCTCATGGGTGGAGGCCAGAGGTGAGGGACTATAGGGGGTGTCATCACTGGTACCAGCCCCAGCCTGTGTCTCAGATGGGTCTCCATTAGGAGGCTGGACACAGGTGCCAGCCGTGGGGCTGTGCCACCCCAGAGACCAGATGCTAGGATCCAAGTGCTCTGGTAATCTTTGGTATAATTTAAGGCACATCTATAGAATCCCCATCCTCAAACATCTGACTCTACACATTGAAATTCCTACTACAGGACACTCCTTTGATTTGAGCATTTGACTACCAAAGACTACTGCTGAAATGCCAATAATTTAGCTGGGAGAGGCTTCTCAGTATCATCCACCAAATACCCATGTATCCTTCAGACAGGGTGGGTTTTGACCAAAAAGCAGGGCTTGCTCTCTATAATGTGGGCCTTGGGCAGGATGCAGGTGGTACAGAACTCTGGGGTTAAAAGCCAGGAGTATAAAGAGGGAAATCAGAGCACCAAGACGAAAGTGTGGGAGGGCTAACTCCCTCCTTTGCTTACAGCCTTGCCTAGACAATCCTGGCTGGTGTGTTCAGCAGCTGACGGGATGATGGGTATCTCAGGGTGAGGCTGAGCTCGTAAGGCCACAGGGAAGGGGCAGTTCAGGCCTGGGGAGGTTCTGCTCACCACTGGGGTGTTAAGGTTGGGGAAAGTTTCCAGCACCAGGATGGGGCATATAATCTTCACTCAGGGCTGTATAAACTTGTCTGCGGGTTGGGGTCAGGGAGGTTTTCTGTCTTTGCGTAGGAGTAGAGGCTTTCCCATTCCAGAAGTGCAGGGCATATGTTTTGGGGAACAGTGAGGGCAATGCTGTTGGGGCTCAGGCTGGGTTGGCCCTGGACCTGGTGGCCACTTAGCCACCAGGTCAGACAGTTTTCAGTCTGGACCCTTTCAAGTAGGGTGTTGCTGTGAAATACTTTAGAGAGCGAATGAGGCACTCTTGTCTTCATTTCCGCTCGATACAGTCAACGCCCAGGGTATTGTCAGGGCAACGGCAGGTCCTGCTTCCTGGGGTGGCCAAGCAGAGGTGGGTGCAGCCACCATTGTTCACTGAGCAGTAGTTGTGACCTGGAAAAGGCAGAAGTCAGCTCAACAGCTAAGAGAGTGGCCTCCATACTAGACCCCTTTTCGGTCTCTGGGAGGCCAAGCTTGTAGGGGCTCCTGGGGAACAGGGAAGGCTGCACAGGGCACTCAGCTCAGCTTATCTATCGGCTGTTTCCTCATCATTAAGGATTTGCCAGATGTGCAAAAACCTTGATTCCTGATCTGGGGGCTATGCAGATTTACCATTGAAGCTATTAAACAGATCTCAGGGAGGGTTTTCCAGCTCTGAACAGAACATGGGGTTGGAATTTTAAAGCACAATGTGTTCTTTATCTAGCTTGGCCACTTGACTGGGGGACAGGAGGGAAACCAGGAAGGAGGTTGGGTTAGGGGAGAGAATTTGGAGAGGCAGCCTAGCATAGACTCAAGCCAGGCTGCATAGCTCATCCCTGGTTCTGCCATCGTGAGCATGATAAGTGACCGTGTGACTCTGGGCAAGTGGCTTTCAGTTTCCTTATTTATAAGGTGAGCATAATCATAGTACCTACCTCATAGGGTTGCTACAAGGATTAAGTGAACGAGTGGATACAAAGCACTTAGTGTGCTAAGTGACTTAATATATGTGATATACCTAGCTCACAGTAAGTATCACATCCATGTTTGCCTGGTAATTATTATTATTATGAATTACTGTTGTTGCTCTCAGGCCAAATGGATGGATTTTAAAGCAGCAGAGATCCTAACACTGATGTTCCTCCTTGGAACCTGAAGACCGCATACTTTTAGACCCAGCCCCAAGGGTCGATACTTTTCCTCACCCTTATCCTCTATCCACTTCATTCTTTAACATTTTCTATTGATTCATCTTGGCTCACCTACTCAATAATGAAGACCCATGACGGAAGGGACTGTGTCTCACCTGCCACGTGATAAGGGCTATGAGAGGCCACACAGGTAGCAGCCGGAGTGTGGGCTCTGAGCCCCAGAGTGCTTCCAGCCCCCTGACCAGCTACAGCACAGGTGAGTTACCTTCAGGACACTGAGACAGGGCCGTGGTGATGCCATACAGCCGGGTCTGTTTGTGGGGATGGAAGGAATCCGTCTCTCTGGAAATAGCAAGATCCACAGCGACCACGGAATTCCTACAGAGCACCAAAAGATGGGAGGTTAAAATACATCTAAGGTCTTGAACTTTTCTCTAGGGGGCAGCCTCTTTTGTTGTTTGGGGGATAATTTGGAGGCCATAAACAGATTCACTGGCCTTGCTTCCTAGCCATCCCTCCCTCTTCCTAGGATGAGACAAGCGTGCAGTTCTCTGGCTTCTTAAAAAAAAAAAAATTGGAAAAGGTCAGCTAGCTCTTCCCTCCGGCTCTAAATTCCAAGCTGGGAAATCGACTTTCTATACAAATGCCCTTGCCACATCTGCTTGCTTGGTTTAACCCCACCTTCCTGCAGGAAGAGCTGGTCAAGAAGCGGCTTTGGGAATACTGCAGTTTAAGAATTAAAATAAAATAGGGGCATGGAGCCCACCAGCCAAGTGACCGAGATCGGCTCCTGGGGAGAGAATAGACATGCTCAGGGAGTCCAAGTCTGCACTTGAAGCTGCCCATCAAGGAGCATCCAGATGATACATGGCATCCCCTGCTTCCCTAGAAGCCCCGCCTCCCATTCCTTGCCCTCCTCTCTGACAACCAAAGGGCGAGGCAGAGGGGGCACCTCTGGAGGCAGGAAGGTCAAGCCAAGAGGCCACTTGGGAAGGGCGTGGCCTCCAGAGAGGGCGGCAGGGCAGGCCCCCCGGCCCCCACGCTCCAGCTGCTGACGTACGTCTTCCAGTCTGTGTAATAGAGATTCTTCCCGAAGCTTGTAACGGCGAAAGGATACTGGAGCCCTTCAAGAACCTTGCGTCTGCTGGGCTGATCGGGCTTCAGGCATTCGGCCCGATGGGTGCCTGTGTGGGGCAAACACAAATCGTCCATTGTTCACACAAGAAATGGGCCCTTTGTGTCCAAAAACGAGAGTAATGAGGGCAAGGGTGAGAGGGAGCGCTACAGGCTCCTATCCTAGAGAACACAAGAGTTGCTCTTCTAAACTGGAAAGTTGTCTGTTCATCCTCCCTGGCCCCTCATTGATCAACACCCCCTCCATCCAGTACCCATACCTGGTTCTGATGGGGAGACAGAAGCTGGAGCAGAGGAAGAGCACCCCGTTTCACCAGTTCCCGGAGACTTAGGAACGATGCCATCTTCCAGCTCCTGCTCAAGCCCCTCCTCCTTGAAGCCTCTCCAAACCTCCCCTCCCTGCATTCAGAGCCCTTAGAATTGCCGAGCTGCACAGCCTCGCATCAATACCCGCATCATGACCAACTTAAGGCTTGGGCTTTCACTTAACTGTGCACGCTTTACTCCCTGCATCCCCCGTGGCACCCGACAGTGTCTAGAACAAAGCAGGAACACAAGAGAGACTTGATGGATGACTGACATTCCTCCCCGACTGAGCATCTTGCCCACATCCCTCGCCTGAGGGACACCCCAAATCTGCCCAGGCAGGAGCACACATCAGGGCTGCATTACTTTATCTTCCTTGGCCTCAAGTCCTGCCTAAGCCCCTGGGGACAAGCGGGAGCCACAAGAATGTTAAGTTGTGACTTGCTTAATAGGTATCAGGACAAAGGACAGGCTCTGGGGGTCAGCAAACTTTTTCTTAAAGGGCCAGTTAGGAACTAGTTTAGGTTTTGTGAGCCAAGAGGCAAAAACCCAGGACATTATATAAGCATTTATATAACCTTTTATTTATTTATTTTACAGTATCAATCTATTTTATTAATGTAAACAAATATTTTACTGAAAATGCCAAGGTTTAGTTTGTCCCCAGTCTGAAAGGTGGGAGTATTTATAGCAAATTATTTGGTCTTTGGGAGAAGACTTGACTGTACTGTGAAAATGAATATGACTAGGCTGAATGTGTGATTTGTACTACATTTCTGAGATGTTCAGATTCTTGCATGTGAGATATAAAATGAGCCTAAGCAGGAGTGTGAGACTAATAAATCTGAGCCAACTAGTCTGTCTGCAAAAAAGTCTACGGATTGAAAAAACTTTTAGATAGCTCTAATGACAACTGAATTAAGTTGTCATTGTCTTAAATCTGAAACTCTGAAGCATCCTATAATAAGAAATTTTGCATTACCACTTGAGCTTGCCTAAACAGTCTTATAAAAATGAAAATTAAAATACACAGTGTTTTGGAGGCCTCGGTGACATCGTATTACGGCGTAGTACTCAGTTAGAAATGACCGTGTAGATTATACACTCAGTAAATATGGGTAGAGTCCAGAGCACACGATGGCACTGGTAACTGCAGGCAGGGCCCATCAAACTTTGCTTCCATCTTTTAAAGCATTGTACACAAGTACTATTGGATGTGGAGGAATGAGACACCTTCTTTATATCTTTGAAAGTTCTTTTCCCTTTATTTGGCCCTTCTCTTCCTATGTGAGGTGGGAACTTGCCATGGAGGCCTCCCTGTTTTCCAAGAGGCAATGAGAATGCATGATCCTGGGCTGCTTCTTTAAGGCTCTTCACTGGGGCTTCTTAAAATGCTTGAGGGAAATGAGTAGGAGACAGGGAGGGATCGATAGGGCGTGGTTGATGCAAGATGCTGATAATTTTGTTGGTGGCAAATAGGAAGCTGAAGCTCCACCTACATTTTTCTCTCTCCAAACTCCAGAACTCCACACTCCAGAGGCCCTCCTTTCCACGTGCTGTATATAACCTTTTAAAATGTAACATTTAAAAATGTGAAAACCGGGGCTTCCCTGGTGGTGCCGTGGTTAAGAATCTGGCTGCCGATGCAGGGGACACGGGTTCGAGCCCTGGTCTGGCAAGATCCCACATGCTGTGGAGCAACTAAGCCTGTGTACCAAAACTACTGATCCTGCGCTCTAGAGCCCATGAGCCACAACTACTGAAGCCACAACCACCGAAGCCTGCGCGCCTAGAGCCCGTGCTCTGCAACAAGAGAAGCCACTGCAACGAGAAGCCCACGCACCGCAGCGAAGAGCTGCCGCAACTAGAGAAAACCTGTGCGCAGCAATGAAGACCCAACACGGTCAAAAATAAAAACAAATAAATAAATTAATTTTTTAAAAAAATGTGAAAACTGTTTATAGCTCCTGGGTTATACCAAGGAGGTTGGATTTGTCCCAAGGCTGTAGTTTGCTGACCCCTGACCTGGAAGATTAAGAGCTCTCCCTAGACTGTGTCAAGCCTAGAGAAACAATAAATTTCAGAGCAAAGATATGCAGCTATTGTTTGTGCAGGAAAAAAGCAGTTATCTTAAGCTCTCTTCCCCATAACAGATAATCTTGATAGTAAAGGGGGTAACAATAATTGTTTGGTAAAAAACAAGGCACTGTTCCAACCCCAGGAGCCAGGCCTGGGGCTTTCCATCACCTGCATCCACCCAGCAGAGTTGAGATGAGTAGGCGTCAAAGGTCAGCCCGTTGGGCAAACCCAGGTCATCCTGCACAAGGATCCTCCGGTTTGTGCCATCCATGTAGGAAGTTTCGATTTTGGGGCTATCTCTGTTCCAGTCTGTCCAATAAAGATTCCTGGAGGAGGAAAAGGAGGAGAAAGAGGAAGAAAAATATGAAGATGCATGAGAAAAAGTTCACTTAGAAAACACTTAAGACTCACAGACTTGGAGAATGAACTTATGGTTACCAGAGGGGCAGGGTTGAGGGGAGGGATAGTTAGGGAATTTGGGATTGACATGTACACGCTACTGGTGGCGCAGTGGTTAAGAATCCGCCTGCCAATGCAGGGGACACGGGTTCGAGCCCTGGTCCTGGAGGATCCCACATGCCACAGAGCATCTAAGCCCGTGCGCCACAACTACTGAGCCTGTACTCTAGTGCCCGCAAGCCACAACTACTGAGCCTGTGCTCTAGAGCCCATGCACCACAACTACTGAGCCTGCATGCCACAACTACTGAAGCCCAGGTGCTTGCAGCCCATGCTCTGCAACAAGAGAAGCCACCGCAATGAGAAGCCCGCGCACCGCAACAAAGAATAGCCCCCGCTTGACGCAACTAGAGAAAGCCTGGGCGCAGCAGTGAAAACGCAACGCGGCCAAAAAAAAAAAATAATAATTAATTAATTTTAAAACAATGGATAACCAGCAAAACCTACTATATGGCAGAGGGAACTCTGTTCAATATTATGTAACAACCTAAATGGGAAAAGAATTTGAAAAAGAATAGATACATGTATATGTATAACTGAATCATTTTGCTGTACACCTGAAACTGACACAACACTGTAAATCAACTCGACTCTAATGTAAAATAAAAAGTTAAAAAAATAACAACAACAAAAAAAAATTAAAAAAAAAAACTTTAAAAGGGGAATTCCTTGGCGGTCCAGGGGTTAGGACTCCACGCTTTCACTGCTGAGGGCCTAGGTTCCATCCCTGGTGGGGGAACTAAGATCCTGCAAGCTGCAAGGTGCAGCCCAAAAAACTTAAAATAAAATTTAAAAAATAAAGCTCATTACGGAAAAAAAAACACTTATAAAGAACCCATGGTGAAGACATTAGCAGACACTGAGACACAGAATGGCTAAAAAGGATCTGCAGGCATCAAGACATTTTCCTTTGCAAAGACCCTTGGATTTGGCTCTTCACTTGAATCTTTCTGTTACTCACGATTTCACTCCCCTTAAACATAAGTTACATATTATATCTCAGTAAAACTGTTTTAAAAACCCCAGAACGGGCTTCCCTGGTGGCGCAGTGGTTGAGAGTCCGCCTGCTGATGCAGGGGACACGGGTTCGTGCCCCGGTCCGGGAAGATCCCACACGCCGTGGAGCGGCTGGGCCCGTGAGCCATGGCCGCTGAGCCTGCGCGTCCGGAGCCTGCGCTCCGCAACGGGAGAGGCCACAACAGTGAGAGGCCCGCGTACCGCAAATACAAACAACAACAAAAACAAAAAACCCCAGAACACCATAACTGACATAAACACATGGGAATAATTCCCATATGCTGTCACCACACAGGAAGGCACAGCAGACCCAGGGGATGAAGCCCAGGAGCAAGGCTGGCAGAGGCAGTGGTCAGGGCACCTGCTGTCAGGCAGGCGGCTGAGTGGCCACAGAACAAGAGGTGTGGTCTCAAAGGGAAGGAGTCAAAGCGTCAAGGAGACACAGGCCTGGTGTGTAAGATTTAGAGCTTGCAGTAAGGGAAAGGGAGAAAAAGCACTGATAGGCTGACAAAACCCATAGGGAGGGACTCCAAGGTGTTCATGCTGGGTTGGCCCCCAGGAAGGAGCCCCAGGGGGACATTTATGCTACCTTGATACTCTTCTGGGATCGATACAAGTCAGGTGTTGATTCACATTCAACCCAAGTGGAAATATCCAATTTCTGAGCTGTCAACTTACAAAGGCTCTTGGTAAAAGGTTGGAAAGTGGAACACAGTATCAAGTCCATGATCACACGTAAACATACTGCCATTTCGCCATGGATATCTGTAAGCCACCGACTGTAGACTCACTCATCCTAAACTCATTCATTTCAGGAGAGCAAGGCTGGAGTTACAGCCTAACATTTGAGAAAATCCACAAGGGCAGATGCAAATAGAAGAGACGCACACACGGATTTACACAAAGATACCCTCTCACGGAATCCGTCACGATGCCTCTGGGATTCACCAAATCAGTCTCAAACAGCACCCGGCGCTGGGTCCCATCCAGCTTTGCAACTTCTATCCGATCCAGGTGAGAATCCGTCCAGAAGATGTTGCGGCCAAGATGGTCAAGAGCAATGCCTTCTGGGCTTCCAAGATCTAGAAGCAAACACCAAACACTCCTGATTTTTTTTAAAGCAAGTAAGAGGAGGTTTTTCTGATTACTCAGTGCTATTTCACCTGGCATCCAATCCTTGCACCTTGAAAAAACAAATGGGAGTGTTAAATGCTTGTTGTTTAAGATAAGTAACACTTAGTGACAAATTGAAAAATGCTACTCATTCCCTCGATGGACATCCACCCTGTGCACTACATTGGGAGCCAGGCCCATAAAGATGCTGAAGCTGTGGCCCTGCCTTCACGAAGAAGCCCACAGCCAATCACAGTTCAGACTGAGTTCCAGGTTCTGTGGGAACATGAAGGAGGGGCACTGGACTCAGCGTGGGGAGACCAGGGAAGGATTCCTCGGGAAGATAACACCTCCTAAAGCTGGCTCCTGCAGAAACAACAGGACTTTGGCAGGCAAAGATCCTGGATAAAGGTTTTCCAGGTAATGGGACCAGCACATAGGTCTAAAGGAAGAATAGACATGGCCTGAAGTAAACCGTATGTCATTTTGCATGGCTGGAGACCCCGAGGGTGGTGGGTGGCCAGAGATGAAGTTAGGATGCCCGTGTTAATGAGCTTAGAGCTTATCCCTTATGCAAA
This sequence comes from Neophocaena asiaeorientalis asiaeorientalis, assembly GCF_003031525.2. Lineage (NCBI taxonomy): Eukaryota > Metazoa > Chordata > Mammalia > Artiodactyla > Phocoenidae > Neophocaena > Neophocaena asiaeorientalis. Next base: position 3,398,220 of record NW_020174933.1, on the reverse strand, counting down.
GGGGAGGCACAAGAAGATCTGAAGATGGGAACAGGACAGATTTACCTTATTCATCAATGGGGAAAAAAGGTCATTTCAGAGAAATAATATATGCAAGAAATCACAGCTGTTATTACTTTTATACAAGTATTAGGATTACAAAGAAGGGGTGTCAGGAATTGTGAATAGCACCCAGAAGTCCTACTAGGCTATAAGCAACTGATTTCCAAACCAGGGGTTGCCACAGCCTCAGCTGACTGCAATGGGAACCTTCAGGACCCACCTAACCCAATCAGGAGTTCAAGATTGCAATGGTTTCCTGACTAGAAATACAATCAAGTTAAAAGCTAAAACCCCACCCGGGTTTTACTGGTGTCATCTGGGATTCTTTCCCCTCTGCTGATTATAGAATCGAAGGTCATCTAGTACAGCTGGAGGTGGAAACAGGAAGGGGGAGAGCCGAGGATGGAGCTAACCTGCCCCAGGGGCCTGGAACGAGGAAACCAACCCAGCACTGTTTTCTTTCTTCTTTCTTTCTTTATTTGGTTGCATCGGGTCTTAGTTGTGGCAGGCGGGCTCCTTAGTTGTGGCTCGCAGGCTCCTTAGTTGTGGCAGGTGCAGCACTGTGTTCTTTCATCAGTAGAGAAGCAATCCCGACCTTCAGCCCCCTCCACATCGGCTTTCACTAGACCCCTAATACAATCATGACTGTGAATGCCGGCAATGTCTAAGCCCCCTCAAAGGACCCCCACCAGAGGAAGTTTATTAAGAATTAAAAACAGCAGTTTCTAATTTTAAACAAGTTCTTCATTGTTCTAACCAAAAGTAAAGATGTATAAAGTATTAAAATATTTTCCATGTCCCTAGAGGCAAAGAGATGGTGAGACTGAACTCCAAAGGCCCCTTTCAACTTTCAGACAATATCAGAAGAAATCATTCTGGGGTATATTTGGAATGAGTACATCCTGTCTGAGAGGCATGAGCTATTCAACACACACAGAACAGTGGGACCAGGGAAGGCTGTTCAATGAGCGTCTCTTTACAAGTTCCAGGAAGGAACTCCATGTCACGTTGTCTCTTTATAAACAGCCCTGCTCTTGACGTCAAACCCAAGAGCAACCATACCTCCTTCCCCAACCAGGAAAATACTTTATGGGATAAGGAGCCAAAGGAAAGGCCTGGAAAACCTCATCCTTTGCTGTGAGTCAGGGCAAGATGGGAAGACGTCAGGGCAATATATTCCACACTGATTATGTTGAAAGGAAACAGATGACGATACTTATCAACGATAGTTGGCTAGGACTTTAACCCAAGGAAAGACAGAGAAACCCAGGATTCAGACGTTATGAAATTAAGAAGAAAAGAAAAAGAAAAGATACACACTGCCATTTTCACTCACTAGGAATGTACCAACACATACCATGATGAAGATGTAAGTGGAAGTTTCTTTCTCTCTTTGTGAAATTAAAAAAAAAATGTATCCCTAGGGATCTTTCTTCTACAAAGATCACATTCTGATTTAATTCTGTGTTTTCACAGTGGGCTTTTGTCTGGAATGTTTCTTACTGAGCTTAAAGCTTTCTTGGATTATCAGTTCCAAAAGCAACAGGAAATAGCAAACGATGACCTACTCCCCTCTTCCACTGGGTTTTGAAGTTAAATCACAGATAATAGCAACAATATTTTTAACAGTGATAAGATGCAAAAAGGCATTTTCAAACTTCTGTTCATTAAAGCAAGCCATGAAAACTAGCAGACATTATTTAAATAGCCGACTGGATTCCAGAAAAGGATTTGAGGTCTCTGTCCAAAGTCGGACATATTTAACTCAACCTCAGTTTAATTCCTGCTACATCATCTCTTCTGAAGGAGCCAAGGAAGGAAAAACATGCCCCAGGGGCTACTCCGCAGGCACAGGGACCCTTCCAGAGTACCAATTTCTAGGGAAATGTTAAATTGGAAATTAGAAAATCTACACTTGGCCCCAAGTAAAAAGAAATACCAAAGAGGCTCATATATTTTAAGGATGTATCTTTGACTTGAGTGTTTTGCAGAGGAAACAAGGTGATTTCACACAGCAAATATCATTGGCATGACAATGTCTTTTGACTGAAAATATCTGCAAGTCAGCTCATGAGTCACAGACTTAGTAATGTGTAATATTTGACCTTTTCAGTACAGGAGAATTTTTACAGGCCCTTGGATTTTTGTCATAATGGACTTGAATCTTGATAAAACATATCTACCTAAAATAGCCTTGGCTTGTTGAAGGTAGGCATTAACATAATAGAGTCCTCGGCTTAAATCAGCATCCATAAGTTAAGGAATTGAGGTTAAGTGTTGAGGGGTAAGCTGTGCCAAAGTGCCATGTACTTAATCATCAGTGATGCAACAAAAACAGAAATGTCTGTAAGAGTTCAGCCTGATTTTCTGTACTCTTCTGGCGATCTGAGCAAGGTCCAGTGGGGGTGCGGTAGAAGAGAGGAGACCCACCCCACCATGAGATTACAGGTTGAAGTGACAACCCTTCAACTGGAAAACTGTCTTGCGAACAGACTCACTTCTCAGGGACAATATTTGCCAATATGCTCGTGATCCTTCCATCTTTACGATCTATCTGCTTAATGCCTGATGGACCACCCCCCCCCCCCCCCCCGGGGCAGACAGTCTGAGAATCGGTTCTAGCCTCAGCAGCCAGAGGGTGAAATGTATATCCAAACTGGATGGTTGAGTTTGGCCTTTATTATTCCTTAAAACTGGCTACCGAAGCTTTCAGAGACAGGCATGGACATTTACCCTGTTTTAATTTTATTTTCCTTAGGCTAGCAACAAATCCCAGCTAAGGTGTTCATGATTTAGTGATGAGTCCTCAGAGGACTCTTCAGAGAAGGCTGGAAAGGGTGATGTTTGAGGTTGAGAACCCAGCCCCTCTCAGATTACCATATCCCGTAACCAACCATACACCGCACCCCTCCACTCTCCCAAGAGCCACGTGGGCTGCTAGAAGCAAAACCCGAAAAGGAAGACTGACATTTGCTTGCCCACCTTGTCGAATGATGGTGCTTGGCTCTCCACCATGCAGACTGGCTCTCCCAATGGAAGGCTGACTGATGTCGGTCCAGTAAACCATCTTGTCCACACAGTCGAAGGCCAGTCCAATGATGACTTTATCCTGGAAGTGCAGACCAGTGGTGAGAGTGGTCCACCTACTAGTGAGTGATGATGGTGGGACTCTTTCCTGTGCTTAGAGGCATTTAGATACCTTTTGAAATGAATTGTCTTCAAGTCTTTGTCTTTTTTTTATTTTGGCTGTGCCATGCAGCATACAAGATCTTAGTTCCCCGACTAGGGATCAAACCCATGCCCCCTGCAGAGGAAGTGCAGAGTCCTAACCACTGGACCACCAGGGAAGTCCCTCTTTTGTCCATTTTAAAAATTAAATTATTGAGTTGAAGGAGTTCTTTATATATTTCAGATAAAAATCTGTTGTCATACACATATATATGTATGTATGTATATGTATATTTTTTCTTAGTATATAGCACTTTTTCATTTTCTTAATGATGTTTTTGGAGAGCAAAAGTTTTAAATTTGTATTAAGTGCAATTTTATTTTTCTTTATGGCTAATGCTTTTTGTATATCATCTAAGAAATCTTTGCCCAACTGAAAATCATAAAAATTAAATAAAAGACATAAATATTGGAAAGGAAGAGGTAAAATCACTCTATTTTAAGACTATGATTATTTATGTAGAAACTCCTGGGAAATCTATAGTAATATTTTAACTAAAAATTGAATCTAGCAAGGTTGCAGGATCCAAGGTCAATGTAAAATTGTATTTCTACATACCAGCAAAAAGTAGAATTTTAAAATAATAATGTTTATAATAGCAGCAAAATATTTAAGAATAAGTATTTTAAAATGTGCAAGATTCTATACTGAATACTATAAAACATTGTAGAGTGAAATTAAAGTAAGACCCAAATAAATGAAGAGATGTTAGTTTAATGGATCATAAGATTTAATATTGCTAAGATATCCAAAATAGAGTTTAGGATATCCCTAAATAGAGTTAAAGATCCAGTACTACCCATATCAAAATCCCAGCAGGCTTTTCTTTTCTTTTCTTTTCTTTCCTTTCCTTTCCTTTTCTTTTCTTTTTGGTAGAAACTTATAAGCTTACTCTAAAATGTATATGGAAATGCAAAGTGAGGCCCTGGGGACCATAGAAGTGTAAGACCAGGATGCTCTTTTACTGGGAGAATCAGGGTTATCAGCAGACACCTGCCCTCCAAAAGTCATGTCATAAAGGAACAGAGATCCTTACCATACACCATATACAAAAATTAGCTCCAAATGAAGCAAAAGTCTAAATGTAAGAGCTAAAAATACAAAACTCTTAGAAGAAAACATAGTTGAAAGCCTCATAACATTGGATTTGGCAATGATTTCTTGGATATGACATCAAAAGCAAAAATAGATAAATTGGATCTTATCAAAATTAAAAGCTTTTGTTCAGTAAAAGACACAGTCAACAAAGTGAAAAGGCAACCAACCCATGGAAGGTGATAAAATATTTGCAAATCATGTAACTGATAAGGGGTTGATAGAATATATAAAGAACTCCTACAACTCAGTAACAATAAGAACAAAACAACCCAATTACAAAATGGGCAAAGGATATGAATAGACATTTTTCCAAAGATATATAAATTGTCCATAAGTATATGACAAGATGCTAACATCACTAATCATTAGAGAAATGCAAATCAAAACCACAATGAGATACCACTTTACATATATTAGGATGGCTACAATTAAAAAACAGAAAATAATAAGTGTTGACAAGGTAGAAGGGAAATTGGAACCTTTGTGCTCTGGTGGTGGGAATGCAAAATGGTGCAGTGCTAAGGAAAACCGTATAGTGGTTCCTCAAAAAATTAAAAATGGAATTATCATGTAATTCCAGGTCTTGTTTATATACAAAAGAAGTGAAAGCAAGGACTTGAACAGATGTTTGTAAATCCATATACATAGCAACACTATTCACAATAGCCAAAAGGTGGAAGCAGCCCAAGTTCTCCACTGATGGATGAATGGATAAACAAAATGTGATACATCCATATAATGGAATATAATTCAGCCTTAAAAGGGAAGGAAATTCTGACACATGCTATGATGAACATGGATGAAATTTGAAGATATTATACTAAATAAAGTAAACCAGTTACAAAAGGGCAAATACTGTATGATTCCACGTATAGGAGGTCCCTAGAACAGGCAAATTCATAGAGATAGAAAGTAGAAGGGGATATACACTAACAAACGTAAGGTAGATAGCTAGTGGGAAGCAGCCGCATGGCACAGGGATATCGGCTCAGTGCTTTGTGACCTCCTGGAGGGGTGGGAGGGAGGGAGGGAGATGCAAGAGGGAAGAGATATGGGAACATATATATATGTATAACCGATTCACTTTGTTATAAAGCAGAAACTAACACACCATTGTAAAGCAATTATACCCCAATAAAGATGTTAAAAAAAAAAAAAAGAAAGTAGAAGGGGATGCAAAGGGCTGGCAGGGGAGGAGGGAGTTTTTATTGAATGGATCCAGAGTTTCAGTTTGGGATGATGAAAAAGGTTCTGGAGATAGATGGTGATGATGGTTGTACTTAATGCCACAGTGCCATTAGCTACAGTTAAAATAGCTAAATGGTAAAGATAGATAGATACATACATACATACATAGAAGAACAGACAGATAGATGACACATAGATAGGAAGGACACAGTGAATATTTATAAGGTTGTTTCAGCACTCTCCCTCCACTGATCCCATCTCAATTTCCTGCTTTTCATAGCCTCATTTGGCATTTAAGCCTCTCCCCTTGGTCTTGGGGGAAAACGACTTTCACACGGAATTTAACCCACTCCCACTACCCGGGAGTGTGTGCTAGTGGATATGAGGAAGAATGATGATTACCCCTTGAGGGATTTGTGCTTCAGTGAGGCAACGGGAAATCACAAAGATCACTTACACATTTGTTCAGCAAATATTTTTCAAGTGCCAAGCACTGTTTGGGATCTGCAAATACCCCTGTGAAACAAACACCTCCATGAAACAGACGGACAATTTCTGATCTTGCTGTGCTTATATTCTTCGTGGGAAGAGATACATCAGACATAGAACATGTACCCTGATATACAATGTTTTGAGTAGTGCTGGGTGCCTGATGAAAGACAAAGCAGGGTAGGTGGAGGCTGCAGTCTGGATAGGGCAGCCAGGACAGGTTTCTCTAAGAGCTGGTGTGCCAGCAGAAATTCAAGTGACATGTGGCAGTGAACCGTGCAAGTGTCTGGAATGAGAGAACTCTAGGCAGGGGGACAGCAAGTGCAAAGGCCCTGAGGTGGGAGTGTGCATGGTGAGTTGAGGACCAGCTAGAAGGCCAGAAGGCTGCAGCCGGTGAGTGAGGGGGCAGTGGTAGGGAACGGGGTGGGAGAGGTAGCCGGAGGCCACGGAAAGAACTGGATTTTTTTCTGGGTGAAGGGAACCCATCAGAGGGTTTTGTGTTGGCGAAGAACATGAATCCAATCACGGCTGCTTTGCAGGAGGTTTTTGAAAAGCATTTTTACCATGGATGGACCTGGAGATTATCATCTCTAGTAAGTTAGTCAGAAAGAGAAAGACAAATACCATATGACATCATTTATATGTGGAATCTAAAATATGACACAAATGAGCTTATCTATGAAACAGAAACAGACTCACAGACAGAGAACAGACTTGTGATTGCCAAGGGGGAGGTGATGGGGGTGAAGGAATGAGAGTTTGGGATGAGCAGACATAAACAATTACATGGATAAACAAAAAGGATAAACAACAATGGATAAACAAGGTCCTACTGTAGAGCCCAGGGAACTATGTTCAATATCCTATGATAAAACATAATGGAAAAGAACATAAAAAAGAATGTATATATATATTTATATGTATAACTGAATCACTTTGCTGTAGAGCAGAAATTAACACAACATTGTAAATCAACTATACTTCAATAACATAAATTTTTTTAAAAACAAGCATTTTTATTTTGCAGACTTTTTTTGATCATGTTTCCTCCCTGGTCAAAAAGAAGAGGGGGTATGGCAGTATGCAGAGATCCATGCAGGAAGAGAAAATAGGGCAGGTGGGAAAGACAGGGGAGTAGGGAAAGGAAGATGAGAAGAAAGTAACATTTCTACCCGGAATCTTTACGCAGGCTCTGCAACCAGCACTGAGGGGTAATGAGGATTCCTGCTGGACTTTCATCTCTAAGAGCTGGTAGCCCACTCGCTGCTACTTCTTCACTCCTTAGAGGACCCTGACGGCCCCCACTGCCCTGGCAACCCTGAGTCCACAGCCAGAAACCTCCACCAGGTCTCAGGTTTGTTTTCCTGGCAGGAGGTCAGGATCCCAGACAGAAAAGCTCCTCAGAAGTGTCTGACCTCTAACTAATGGACAAAAATTCCCCGACTCACAAAATGCATCTTTGAAGCTTTGAAAAGCTCTGGTTACTTACTGCCTCTGGGCAGACAGGCGCATCTTGAGCTGAGTGGCTGCCGAAAGATGAGTCACGTTGCTAATTTAGCAGGGATGGCAACATCAAACCTGGCAGATGCTCGCAGACAAGAGAGCAAACTCACATGATGCGCCCACCTGAGGGGTCAGATACCAAAGGGGTCTCTCTGGAAGTCCTCCTGTTTCTGCTCCCACCCTTGAGCCTCACGGGGGTGCTTAGGAATACAGTGGCCCCATTTAGCGGTGGACACCCAGGGTCACACAGAATGAAGACGTCCTGGGTCCAGGGGTCCAGCCCTGGTCCCTGGGTTGACTGCACCCCACTCGTTGCTCCAGGCCATTGAAGCAGAAATTGTCACCAAGTGCCATCGGCCAGCACTCACCGGGGCATGAAGCAGCGCCTTGGCTTCCGTCTTGATCATGGTGTTTCCCTCCAGGGGGAGGTGCTCTATCTTCCCGGTCTGGGCGAAGAGTAGGTGGGTCCCAGGTGGCAGGGGGATCACGGCGGTAGGAACTGAGGGTCTGTGGTGAACCGGGGGAGCCACTGTACTCAGACCTGGGTGGTGGGAGATGGCAATGAGTAAGGCCCCCGTGCAGTAGGAATGCACAAACGCACACGTGCGGGCATGTGCACGGACTCACACACCTGCACCCACACCGGGTCACGTCGCCTCATGGCACCACAAACTGCACCGTTACACGTGCACGTTTAATATCCGAAAGCACAAGGAGCAGAAAGACCTCAGTCAATCAAAGGGCATTTGCGATGAAGATGATGCAGGGCCAGAGCTTAACATTAAAGGTCGATTGGAAAAAACAATGGCTCAGTCTCCCCCTTAATGGAACTAACCTGGCTATCGGTGCCCCGCTCTGCACACGGACTGCAGCAGTGAACAAAAACAATGCAACAGTGGCAGCCCTGAAACCCTGGCCACAGGGAGCTCGCACCCCAGCAGGAAGCTGCTGAGTATTTTCATGCTCGAGGAGACCATCTGAGCGGACTAGCCCAACTCACCCCATCCCACGGGGGTGGGAGGGTCTCAGACGCCACAAACGGGAACACAGGCCTTCTGGGCTTTCCAGAACAAAGTGATGGGCAGGGCTAATCCTCCCTCAGACTCGGCCTTGCCTCCTACCTGCTGACCTGGTGACCCAGCACAGCTCCTGGCTCACCTGACAAGAGAACGTCCCAGGAGGGGACAGGCAGCCTGTACTGCAGGTAAGGAACATGCAGTGGCTGTCGGGAAACCTGGGCCCCAGACCTGGCCCTGACACTCGCTGTGTGGACACGTCGTGGACCTTCCTGGGCTCGTCTCCTGCTCTCTGAAGTGAGAGAACGGGACCAGGTCATCACCGAGCTCATTTTCCTTCCTTTTCTCTTGTCCATCTTGCCTGTTATACCCAATCAATGATATAAACCAATCTGGTGGACCTTTTTAATATCTCTGGAATCTATCCCCCCAAACTCACTGCCAGCACCTCAGGTCAGACCCTCGCCATTTCTCACCTGGATTAATTAGAAATACTGCAATTAATTAATTGCATCCGCCTCTCCACCACCAGGACCTCACTCCTCCCTTTCAGCTCTTCTAAAACTGAAACCTGGTCACATCAGCGCCTGCTCGAAACCCTTCCTGGGCTCCCTCAGGACCAATCCAGACCCCTCAGCGGGGCACCTGATGTCCTTACCTCCATTCTGCTCCCCTTCCATAGGACACAGACCCCTGGGGGTTTCTTTCCTGCCTCTGCGCCTGTTCCTGCTGCCTGGACCACGGGTCTCCTCAACCCCTTCTCCCCAGCGCAGCTGACTCTGACCCTGCTCTAAACCTTGGTTCTCACAGTACTGCTCTGCAAAGCCTTCCTGGGCTAGCCCGAGACCCCCCCAAGCCACTGTGCTTCCTGGCCCACCTACTCTCTCTTAAGGTTCCTTTCCCGACCCTGCACCTGTTTACCTGTCCTCTGAGGTTCTGGGGCTGGCACTGGGGCTTCCCTCTGTGGGCTGCCAGCACTGACCACACCAATCTGACACTCAGTTAATGCTGGCTGACTGGCGTAAAGAAGATTGTGAGTGATCACTTGTCACTTCCTTTTTTCTGGCCGCCCCTCGCAGCATGTGGGATCTTAGTTCCCCGACCAGGGATTGAACCCACGCCCCCCTGCATTGGAAGCGTGGAGTCTTAACCACTGGACCGCTAGGGAAGTCCCTGTGAGTTATCACTGCTTACTCAGCAGCCTCTTAGCAGCTTTGGGAAACTATCTGGTAGGGGATCAGTTTATGATTATTAGCTAAATGGAGAATGGAGAGGCAAGGATTGATTGTATTAGATTTTGGTAATTTGTGACAATTACCATTTTCTACGCCTGTGACAGAATTTCAGAGCTGAGAAGCATCCTAGAGATTATTTTGCTTGAATCCGATGTTGAGGCCGAGGATGCTGAGACTCAGGCAAGTATCTGTCCAGTGTCACACAGCCTGGCCCCCAGCTCGGCGCCTTCCGTCATGGACTGTCGCAGAACTATCTTGCAGAACCCTTTGCGGCTGTTTGCTCCTGGAGTTCTAAATGGACCGAATACCTAAAGGTCCAGGAGCAACTGTGAAAGAGGCAAGTGTACCAGGAAGAGAACAGTTCCACGCCTGAGTAAGCCCCTCCATGCCTGGGGAGGGGCTCCAATTGGTCTCTCCCATCCCTGCGCTGTGTGCCAGTGCAGAGCCACTGGAATGCTGGGCCACCCACTGCAAGGTTTACCTCGGGGACCCCTGAGCACACATCCTCTCTGCTACCAATTGCAGCCTCAATGCAGCGGGTCCTGCCCATCATTTGCACAGAACAGGTTTGCACAAAACAAGAGGAGGAAAGGCTAAGAGGGAGGAGAGGGAAAGTGGGGAGAGAGATGGTGGGGGTGGGCAATGGTGGGGAGATGGAAAAGGGGGCTGCAGAAGGGAGAAAGGGAGGGGGGACGGGCTTCGAGCCAGTGGTGCAGGTCAGGATTTAGGGCAAGCAGAAAGTGCCAAGTGCACCTTTGGCAAGGGTCCCCAGCGATGCTCGCAGGTGCTGAGACTTCCTGTCTCCAGCACTGTCCTCTGACTTACACGGTGGCCTCATCCCGGGCGTGGTCCTGGTGCCCTCCACCTCGCGGCCGTCGCGGTCCACACACCAGCAGTAGCCAGTGCTGCCGTGGCACTGGGTGGGCGCGTAGTATCCGTGCTCATCACACTCGGGAACAAACAGTCCCGGAGGCCGGGGGCGCTGGCGGTCCACCGCCCCGAGGATGTGTTCTCGTTCATGCTGGCATCGGGTTTTCTCCACTTCTGTTAGAGAGGCGAGCAAAAGAGGGGTCATCAGCTCAAGTCCCCATATCCAACTCAGAACCTCAGGAGCTGCCTGTTCACTACTGAGTTTTGTTTCATTAATTTAAAAAAATGTTTAATTTATTTTTATTGAAGTATAGTTGATTTACAATGTTATATTAGTTTCAGGTGTACAACATAGTGATTCAAAATTTTTATAGATTATACTCCATTTAAAGTTATTATAAAATATTGGCTATACTCCCTATGCTATGCAATATATCCTTATAGCTTATTTAAAAAGATTTTTTTAATTTAATTTTTATTTTATATCGGAGAATAGTTGATTTACAATGTTGTTAGTTTCAGGTGTACAGCTAAGTAATTCAGTTATACATATACATATGTCCATTCTTCAGATTCTTTTCCCATATAGGTTAATACAGAGTATTGAGCAGAGTTCCCTGTGCTATACAGTAGGTCCTTGTTGATGGTCTATTTTATATATAGTAGTGTGTATATATTAATCCCAAATGTTTTATTAATTTAAAAAAATTTAAACATCATTATTATTTAGTGAATTTAACGGTCAAGAAGAGTATATCTACATTTTCTTTTCCTTCCTAGGCCATGTTTTTTTTTCAGTTTTGAAAAACTGAGGCAAACTGACATAACATAAAATCAACTCTTTTTTTTTTTTTTTTTCTGGCAGCACCCCGCGGCTTGTGGGATCTTAGTTCCCCAACCAGGGATCGACCCCAGGCCCTCAGCAGTGAAAGCACCGGGTCCTAACCACTGGGCCGCCAGGGAAGTCCCCAAATCAACCACTTTACAGTGAACAATGCAGTGGCATTAGTACAGTCACAACGCTGAGCGACCGCCTCCTCCCTCTGGCACCAACGCATTTCCTCACCTCAAAAGGAAACCCCAGACCTATTAAATGGTTGTTTCCACTTCCTCCTTCATCCCGGCCCCTGGCAACCACCAGTCTGCATCTGTCTCTATGGATTTACCTATTCTATTTCACATAGATGGAATCATACAATATGCGACCTTTTGGGTCCGGCTGCGTTCACTCAGCAGAATGTTTTCAAAGTTCATCCATGTTGTAGCCATGTAATAGTACTTCATTATTTTTTTTTTTTAAGATTTTTTTGTGGGCGTGCGGTACGCGGGCCTCTCACTGTTGTGGCCTCTCCCGTTGCGGAGCACAGGCTCCGGACGCGCAGGCCCAGCGGCCACGGCCCACGGGCCCAGCCGCTCAGCGACACACGGAATCCTCCCGGACCGGGGCACGAACCCGCGTCCCCTCCATCGGCAGGCATACTCTCAACCACTGAGCCACCAGGGAAGCCCTAAGATTTTTTATTTATTTATTTTCTTGGCTGCACCACGCGGCATGTGGGATCTTAGTTCCCCGACCAGAGATCGAACCCGCGGCCCCTGCAGTGGAAGCCCAGAGTCTTAGCCACTGGACCGCCAGGGAAGTGCCAGCACTTTGTTCTTTTTTGTGGCTGAATAATGTACTACTGCACGGCTATACCACACTTTGTTTATCCAGTCACCACGCGAGGGACAGCACTGACATTTGTTTTAAGAAATTTCAAGTGTTTCTTAAATTTGTCCTCTTTATCATCATCAGCTTCTTGATTACCCACACCGAGTCTGGGTCAAAGATTTGGGGGACCAAAGATCACAGGGCACATTTACCAACATTTGTGTGTTTCCTTTTAATGACGTGCTAATGTTTGGCATGAAACATGGCCTTTTGACTGTGTAACTCAGATCCCAAGGCTGGGAAATACTGCTCTATCTTTGGGAAATTGCTGATGAGAAGCTATGAACTGGAGTAAACTCCCATGTTTATAGAGTTGTAAGTGGCAGAGTTGCAGCTGCTTCCACCCTGGCTAGACTCCAGCCACCACAGCATCCAGCCAGGCCAGCGCTGCCATCATCTGTGCGGCAACCGCCACCCAAAGCGATGCCCAGACACTGCCGAGAGCCACTCTTCAGTCAAACTGAACCACGTCTGCTGCCCCTCTCCTGCGGGCCTTTCCATGCGCCGTTCATTGTGTGACTCCCCGCCCAGCCCCGCCTCCTGCCCGGTGAATCCTTCAAGAATCAGCTCAGCCATGTGCTTCTCGGGCCCTCCAAGAGCTCCCAGGATGATCTGGGCTCGCCCGCCCTGTGACTCTCGTCACACTGATGCTGAGACTCTAAGGCTGTTCCTGGTCTGTCTCCCTGAGCAGATTCTAGCCTCTGAGAAGGTAATGAGGGACTGCATCCCCTTAACCTTGACTTAGGAAGCCCCTCCTGGGCTGGAGTGGGGGTGTTGTTACCCATCTGTTACTCATGGGAATAAACCCCAGGCCCTGCCCTCAAGGAGCTCCCAGTCTGGATGGAAGGGAACAAGCAAACACACAGTAACAATCCAATGAGTCAGTGTCTTGACACAAGAGCCCAGGACACAGCACGTACACACAAGAGGTCCTCTCTGTAGGGCTTGGAGAGCAAAGGCGTGCTGGAGTGCGTTTTTTTGATCTTTACTGGAAGATTGTGGTTATATAATCGAGGGCAGGGCTCCACTGACTTTTCCTGCTAAGGAGCAGAGAATAATTATTTTTGGTTATATGGGCCATATGGTCTCTGTCACAACTCAACTCTGTGGATGTGGCATGAAAGCATTCAAGTTTAATACATATTGTAAATGAATGAGTGTGCCAATAAAACTTTATTTACAAACAGTGGGCCAGATTTGGCCTGTGGGTCTGTAGCTGTCAACCCGTGCTCTAGGGCATTGCTAGTTATGTTAGGGAGAAATCTTATATAAATACTGTAATTAATATATTAATGTGTATTAATATATTACTGCGTTCATAATATATATATTGTAATAATAGAGTATATAATAATATATTACATATTTCACAGAATTTTGTGTCTGAAAAATGTTTTTGATCCTCAGTTCCACCACTTCTGGCCCTGTCAGCAATGCTGGTTGACCAGCGATGGCAGGAGTAACTAATCCCATGGTATTACTTGAGGCGTGAGTAGAATGTGGTGAGACAATGTGAACGGCTGGAATTTTAAGTCTTGCACTCCAGCATTCATCTGTGACTGTATCTACACCAGATGACAGAAGGAAAACAAGTCTGTGGGCCACAGATAATTTCGGGGAGTGAGTTAAGCTAACGTGTGTCACCGTTGCCATAACACGTCAGTGAGCAGGGGCCGTCCTAGGCACTGGGCATGTGGGTGCACAGGGCCCGGGGCTGGGTTAGGAATCCAGAGACCCGGGTTCTAGCGTTCATCTGTGACTGTATCACACAAGAGATCCTCTCTGTAGGGCTTGGAGAGCAAAGGCGTGCTGGAGTGCTTTTTCTGATCTTTACTGGAAGTTTGTGGTTATACAATCGAGGGCACGGCTCCACTGACTTTTCCCGCTAAGGGGCAGAGAATAAATATTTTTGCTTATGTGGGCCATATGGTCTCTGTCACAACTCAACTCTGTGGATGTGGCATGAAAGCATCCAAGTTTAATACATATAGTAAGTGAATGAGAGTGTGTTCATCCGTGACTGTATCTACACCAGGCCTTCACAGTGCATTCGGTGATGTGTTTCCGATGAATGTTTAAAGTGCCTTTGTGCTGCCAATTCTCATGTCAGCCTGCTGAACATGGCTGGCCCCTCGATTAGAAACAGTGAGCCTGCCAGAAAAGTGTGTGTTGAACCTGGGAGGGGAAACTGGGTCTGCTTTCTCTTTTGTCCTAGAGGCTAATATAAAAAACAAAAACAAAAGGCCCTACTGTATAGCACAGGGAACTATATACAATATCCCGTGCTAAACCATAATGGAAAAGAATATGAAAAAGAATGTATATATGTGTGTAACTGAGCCACTTTGCTGCACAGCAGAAATTAACACATTGTAAAACAACTACACTTCAATTAAAAAAATAAAATTAAAAACAACAACAACAAAACGTATTTGATGTAGGAAGAGCCAAACAAAGATACCAATAAGCCATCTGGTTGATGATAAAAATGTTGGTTTTCTTCACTCTTGGATGTAGGGCTTGTTTACTTCCTCAGTATCTTACATTTGTACAGGGCTTTAGTTTCTGTACAAGCTGTCTATGCTCACACATCGTTCACTTAATTCTCACCATAATCCTATGCAACAGGCAGCTACGGTTTTGACGTCCAATGAGAGAACGGAAGCTCAGACTGGCTTCCCCAGGCCACAGCACTAGCGAGTGGCTCAGATCAAGCTAGAACCCGGGTCTCTGGATTCCTAGCCCAGCCCTGGGCCCTCTGCACCCACATGCCCAGTGCCTAGGACACCCCCCACACACTGAATGTGTTATGGCAACGGTGACACACACAAGTTAGCTTAACACACACCCCAAAATTGTCTGTGGCCCACAGACTTGTTTCCCTTCCATCAACATATGTATATGGTGCCGCCTTTCCAGCTAGAAAACAGGCTTGGTATTCTGTGTACTGTCAACCAAATGAAACTTTTAAGGGAGGAAGGGGTACCTCCCTTGTACGTGGCTGACAGTTTTGGGTTAGCCAATACACAAAATCTCAAGTGATCTAGGATTTCCAGTGGAGCTGTATCTCAACTGTATCTTAAGTGCTGTATCTTGAACTTATATTAAGGTGGGGGAGACCTCAGTTGTGACTCAGGAAACAGAATTTCAAGTGTGTGTTTGTTTTGGTTTTTGTTTTTTGGCTGCGCTGCGTGGCTTGTGGGATCTCAGCTCCCCGACCAGGGATTGAACCTGCGCCCTCGGCAGTGAAAGCACCGAGTCCTAACCACTGGCCCGCCAGGGAAATTCCCCAAGTGTGTCTATGGAGAGCTGTGATATCACTGTGTTCCCTGGGATGGCTTCTCAGCCTGGCCCACAGCAGCCCCTGTGGGTGCCTCCTGCTCAAGGCTCCAGGCTCCCACAGGGAATGTCTCACTGTGGGTGGGGTGGGGAAGGGCTAATAAAGACACGTCGGCCTTGCTTCTGGTTGATAAAATAACTGAGGCAAGATTCTCTTTGTTCACCTAGTTTAATCTGCTCCGGGAGAGGAAGCATTCGAGACCTGATACTTACCCAGGGAACAGCAGGGAGTCTGGGGTGACTCTTCTCAAATTGGGGACAAAGAGAATGAGAGGAAAAGGAAATAGATGGAGAAGAAGAAAAGCACAGTTTTTGTCTCTTGATTTGCATCCCATTCCCTTGCCTGATTAAACTTCTTCCTAGGTGTTAATTCAAATAAATAACTCTTGTAGCCTCTGATATACTCAGTGGGATGGAGGAACTTGCTGGCGGGTTCTGTTTATTCAACCTCTTCCTGCACAGTCCAGCCCCCTCCGTAAGGGGCCACCTGCTCCCGGTGGCACTGCCACACACACGCATCTTGGGATGAGCTAACGTGGGTGTGGTGAAACCATGCCTGGTCTCTGTTGGGTTTGAGATTTTGGGCTCCTAGCCTCATCTCATTCGCTGCCAAGTGGACCCTTGTTAGTCCAAGATTGCCAAGTTTCCAAGAATGGGAATTTACAAGTAAAAGAACAATACCCATCTGATGTGAGGTTTACTAAGGACACCACCACAATCTCCACCACCGATGACGATGATGATGGTGGTAAAAAATCTCTCTACTTATGAACTCTCTTCAGGTCCCTTCCCAACATTTGCCCCCAATCCTTACAGGACTGGTGAGGAAGGAGAATGCCCAGAAAGGGGGAAATAAACTAGCAATTGGCAAAGGGTGAAAGGGGAGGGGAAGGCAGAAAGGTCATAAAGCATCAGGAAGAGAAAATGCACCTCTAGCCTGTGTGCCGTCTCATCGTGTGAAACTGCGTCTTTGGGTTTTACTCCCGCCTCCTCGGCCCACTCCCTGCATCCTTCCTCTCCTGATACCCCATTAGTGTAGGCCCCTTTTTTTGGGGGGGGCCCATTGTGTGGGTTTGCAGGATCTTAGTTCCCCGACCGGGGATCGAACCCGTATCCCCCGCAGCGGAAGAGCAGAGTCCTAAAAACTGGGCTGCCAGGAAATTCCCTAGTGTGGGCTTTTTAAATTGGTGTATCTGTCAGATCAGGAACCCCATAGACCCTTGAATCATTTATGTATTTGTTATAAGCATTTACTGAAACCTCTGCGAGCCAGGTGCCCTGCAGGCTGTGGGCATCGTCGCTAGATACGAGGGCCCTGGGAGTTCACAGGACCCCACCAGGCTAACGCATTGTGAGAAGTGGCTGGTAGTGGTCGAACAGGCTGCTTGGGAGCCGAGAGGAGGACCACTTCGGTCAAGGGGTCACCTGACACCGAGGGCAATCAATCTACACCCCTAATACTCTGCGTGGTTGAACCCAGTGGCCTGGGTGTAGGACTCACCTCAAGCTGGAGATTTTCAGGCCGTGCATGGAGGAGGATAAAGAAGCCAAGAAGTTCAGGATATTGGTGAGGGTGGTGACATGATGCTTCTTGGGGTTACGGTGAGAGGACTTCGAGAAAAAGAAGGGATGGAGAAGCTGACTTGGAAATAAGGCTGTGTGAGGCTACAAGGCAGGGAGGTGGTGGCCAGAGGGGGCCACGGGCCTCAAGACCATAGGAGTTCTCCAGCCTCTGGGCGCCTGGTTTTCGGGATCCTCTACGCCCTGACCTCACCTGAGGCTGCTTAACAGTATCTTGTCCCCACTGTTCCTCCCCATCTCCTGTTCAAATCCTACCCATCTTCCAAGGCCAAATCCTACTTCTCACGCTTTCCCTCACTTCCCTAGCCCACCTGGATCTCCCCTCCCAGCCACTAGTTGCCACTTACAGACTCGCTATAGTTTCAAGTGCTCTCTTTTCCTGCCCAGGGACAGTGTGAGCTCCTCCCGAGCACAGACATTACCGTTTATGTGCCGAGTACAGTGAAAGGCACATCACAGATGCTTAAGAAATATTTAGCAGTTGATCTTGGCTAGTTAGCCAGGTGCCTTGGGCAAGTTAGGTAGCCTCTCTAAACCCTCATCCATTCAATGAGGTTAATCGTACCCCCAATGACACATACCAGCCAGTGATGGAGAAAACTAAGAGGTGTGGTATCCTGGACACCAAAAGAAGACAGTGTTTTAGGCGGGAAGGTGAGGTCAACTGTACCAAGCGCTGCTAAGAAACGGGGGCGGGGCTAAGATCTAACAAAGTGAAGGTCATTGCTGACTTTTACAGGAGCAGTTCCAGGGTGGGGAGGGCGGTTGGGGGACGGTAGGGCAAAGCTGGCTGCAGTGGTGAAACCGAGCAGGACCCTGTGTGGCTCCTGGGCACAAAAGCCTTCCTGTGTCTCCCCATTTCTTAATTACAGGAAATAGGCTTCATTCAGCCTCCAAGACCTTCCCTGAGTTCCAAGGGGCAGGTTCAGACCATTGCTAATCAGGGAAGGGAGGGGATGCAGAGACAAGAGAGAAACAGTCAAGAAACAATAGCGCAGCCTTGGGGCAGGGTCTGGGTTCCCCCTCAAGGGATACACAGAACAGTATCTTTTAGCTGTTTTGCAGACACTGAAACCCTCACCAGATGGAAGAAGTTAACTGTTGGCTGCCCACAAGCACATAGACTCCAGACTGGTTGGAACCAGAAGGTTGATGATGCAGACTCCCGCTTACCTCACCACCAACCAATCAGAGGAAGGTCCACGAGCTGATCACACCCTCTTTGAACCATTGCTATAAAACTCCTCACTACTCCCTCCAGGTCAGGACACACAGTATTGAGGGCATTAGCCCGCTGTGTCCCCCTTTGCCTGGCAAAGCAATAAAGCTCTTCTTTTCTACTTCACCCAAAACTCTGTCTCCGAGATATAATTGGGTATCGGGGTACAGAGGCTGGATTTGGCTTCAGTAGTTCAAGAGGGAATGGGAGGCTCTGGGAAGAGGGTAACAGCCTAGTTTTAGAATCTAATTACAGACAGAATAGCTACAAAAGCCATGGGCAACATTTACAATGAAACGAGGTGACCAGGTTGTCCTATAAACCCCCAAACACAAGCAGGGGTCACAAAGCCCCCCTGGTGTCAGTGTCTGTGTAGAGAAAGGAGAGGGAAGTGGCAGGGCATCTAACAGTTCTGGGAACAGGAGAACCCAAAGAGCTAACAGGTGCTCAGCTGGAAAGCGGGCCAATTTGAAAATGGCAGCTGAAACTTTGGAGGGATTTTTCTACTCCAAGGTGGAATGTAAAGCCAACAGCAGCTGGAAGATCTAGCCCCTACTGGGGAGAAAGTGCTGGGAATGGAATCAAAACTAAGGAGGATGAAGATGACACGTACAAGGAAAGAGAAGGTCCGGTGGGGGAGGGGAGCAGAGCCAGGAAACTGTAATGTAAGCTGAAATATTTTTAAACACTTCACCAAAAGAGCAGAAGAGGAAGCTCTGTGTCACTAGAAAAAGTTATCTGCACCAAGCTTCTTTCAGAAAGTTCAGGAAAACTAAAACTCTCATAAAAATGAACAACAGAAGAGTATGGAAGGCAAATTCAACACAAAGTTACTACAAGGAAAAAGGATATAAAAGGATAGTCAGGAGTACAACAACCCTACAGAGAGTGAAAGCTTGCCAAAACGATGTGCTAACGGATCAAAACTGTAATCTTCTATTGGGTTGGCCAAAAAGTTCGTTAGGGTTTTTCTGTAAGATATTATGAAAAAACCCAAACGAACCTTTGGCCCGCCCAATATTTCAAGTTAAGCGAAAAGACAGTAGAAAATGATTAAAAAAACAGGAAAGAACAAAATGAATCAGCATTTGAAAAACTCAAAAATGAGGCAACAGAATTCAGGAAAGAAGTAGAAACTTTTAACAAAGAATCATTTCAGGAATGAAGACTCAACTAGACGGAACACAAAGTGAATAAACGGAACAGAGTATGCCTTAGGAGAAACAGAAGGTGGAAGCGAGGAAAACGTTTAAAGAAAAAAAGAAAGGATATCAAACAAATTTAGGAGATTTGGGCGAATACTGGAGACAGGCAAAGAAGGTTCAATACGCAAAATGAAGTCCCTAAAAAATAACCCAAAGCAAAAGGAAAGAGAACAAATACTAAAACTAAAATTCCAGAAAACTTTCCTGAAATTAAAAGGTGCGAAATGACAAACTGAAAAAGCACACCGTGTAACTAAGACCCAGAAAAACCAACACCAAGTCATATTCTAGTAAACCTGTTGAACTTTTGAAGGGAACTATGCAAGAGAAAGAAAAAAAAATCCTTTGGGCGTCCAGGTAAGAAGGGGGAAATTATCTTCCGATGATCATTTGCCCTTTGGACAGCCATGCTTTATGTCAGAGGAATATTTGAGATAGTCAGAGAAAGAAAATGAACCAAGGAATACTGTTTTCATGAGCCCTTCCCAAGAAATTTACTAGAGAACAAGCTTCTGACAACCAAATAACTAGAGAGGCATTGACGTAAGGACTGGTAACAAGCAATAAAGAGTGACTTGCTGAACTAAGACCCAATGAGCGTTCGAAGAGAGAGAACATAGGGACTTCCCTGTCGGTCCAGTGGTTAAGACTCCATGCTTCTAGTGCAGGGGGTGTGGGTTTGATCCCTGGTTGGTTAACTAAGATCCCACGTGCTGCAGAACGCAGCCAAAAAACAAAAACAAACAAAGTGAGAGAATATAGTAGGTGTTGGTTACACGTACATGCCCAGGCAATGTAGATATAACTACAAAAATAGGAGGGCACATGCAAAAAATTTTAATTGTTCTAAGAAATTGTATTGGTGGTATGTAGTATTTGAATTCTCAGCCTGTTATGTGTGTAGTGAAATAAAGTAAATACGGACTTATAGTCTATTCTAATTCTTACATCCACTGTGCCCTTGAGAACCAGAATTCTCAGTGTGGAAGAAAGGAGATATGGATATAATCTAGACGGGGTAAAGGAAAAACGCTGTGGTCATGTATCTGAATTGGAACTATCAACACGGACTCATGAATTCCTAGCTCTGTCTGAACATTTCTACTACTTAGATTGTGGTCCTGCAATGCTATTGCCCACTAAAAGAAGAGCTTCATGGAAAAAAGGCTGGTTCTAGTTCAGAGAGCAAGGAATATATTAAAGACCACAGCAGACCCTCTGTATCTGCAAGGTTCCACATCCTTGGATTCAACCAACTACAGATCGAATATATTAGAAAAAAAATCCCAGAAAGTTCCAAAAAGCAAAATTTGAATTTGCCACACAATTTACATAGCATTTTCGTTGTATTTACAACTATTTACATATCATTTACATTATTTTTACAATTTTTTACATAGCATTTACATTGTATTTATAATTATTTACATACCATTTACATTGTATTAGGTATTGTAAGTAATCTAGAGATGATTTAAAGTATCGGGGAGGATGTGGATAGGTTATATGAAAATACTACACCATTTTATACAAGATATTTGAGCATCTGTGGATTTTACTATCCTCAGGGGTTCTGCAACCAGACCCCCATGGATACAGAGGGTTGACTATACTAGGATCATGTCAAAAGGACCAGAGGCCAAATTGAAGAGGTTCCCATGGGCCAAAGATGGGACTCTGAATCACAATGAGAATAATGATTACAACCAATCGATACCCATGAGTCTATAATGCTATTAAAAAACTAACAATTAATTAGCAAACTTCATTGGCTAATAAGGAATCAATCTGTTATCTTGTCAACCAGTAAGAAAAAAAAAAGGGAAAGATCCAAGCATTTATCCTGCCTTTTCTTTATGAGATGTACCACTGGGCATCCAAAGGGTAGATGAGGGTAAGCATTTCTTTATAAGTAGTCCAACTAATAAATGAAAAAAAAAAACCCACCATGATGATAGAATTAGACTACTGCCATTTTGTTACCCACTAAACATTAATGGACCTAAGCAATGAGCATCAATTCCAACTAATAAAGGAGAAAGAAATGATAGAATTAACATCTTACCATTTGCCACTCCCTGGAAATTAATGGATCTAGGACATAATCATTAATGGCTCCTAACATCACCTGGAGTGAGACAAGCAGACTTTATGCGCTTCTGATGTAAGGTAAGACCACCAATTGTCTTGCCAAAAGGACTGAACCCAAGTCTGATCAAGCCTCTGGACTCAGCTGCCAGTTTGCAGACGATATGGAGAACAGAGGAGCGTGTTGAACTGCCCCAGACTGTGGGAAACTACAGCTCAAAAGTCTTGGGCTCTTCAACAGATAAACTTCAAGGACAAGAAAGGGATGGCAGGGGGAACTAGAGATAGAAAAACGAGCAACTCTAAATCTATAGTGTCTAGGAATGTACATGTACGATGAAACAAGAAATGCAAGGAAGTGATTTCTGTGAAGGTGATGTTGGTGGTTACTTTTGGAGAGAAGGAGAAGGCAATGACTGGAACAGAGCACCTGCAGCAGCTTCTGGGGCTGCTGGTAAAGTTCTACTTCTTGACCTGAGTGGTAGTCACATGGGGGTTCACCTTAGCTATCCATCCTTGAGCTATCCATCTGTTCTATACGACTTTCTGCATCTATGTTTTATCTTACAATAAAACGGTAGAAAAAAGGAGAGAAAATGGGAGAAGAGGAAGTGGAAGTAGAACTCCAGACAACCCTCATGAGGAATTAAACACTATAAAAGGGAGGAGGAATGGGACGGCAGTTGGGGAGGGGTGGAGGCTCAAGGGAAGTCCTCATTTGTGTCTTTTTTTTTTTTTTTGCGGTACACGGGCCTCTCACTGTTGTGGCCTCTCCCGTTGCAGAGCACAGGCTCCGGACGCGCAGGCTCAGCGGCCACAGCTCACTGGCCCAGCCGCTCCGCGGCATGTGGGATCCTCCCGGACCGGGGCACGAACCCGCATCCCCTGCATCGGCAGGCGGACTCTCAACCACTGCGCCACCAGGGAAGCCCCTCATTTGTGTCTTTTAGATGAGAAATGGCTTCTCTGCAGGCTGATTGGAATTATCCAGTAGAAATGGAAAGAATAACCATCCAGGATGGGGGAGGCTACCGCAGGAATGGCAATTTCATCTCAGACAAACAATAATCTGGCACATTAAATTAATGTTGATTGGAAATATATGATTTGACATTTGGTTAGTATTTAATATGCAAATGTGTTTTGCTTTTATAGTTATAAAAGAAGTTGATACCTAGATTTCTCCATAATAATCTAAGCCAACCCTGGAGATCTTAAAAATGTTTTTCTTTCAAAAAGGGTCTTACGCAATTTTGAGAAAAGTTGCTTTAGAAAATTCTTTTCTATAAAGAGTTCAAGAAACCTTTTGTAAACTAAGAAATTATTCAGACCTCATGTTCCTTATTTACAAAATAAAGGAGATGAATTACAGAATTTCTGGAGCCCTTTCCAGCTCTCAGTGGGAAATTCAAGTTTTCTAACAGTGGGTTTGCTTGAAACAAAGTGCAAACTGTAACACAAACAACAGACACAGAGCAAACAAAAGGTACATGTTAAAATCTTCCTCAGTTTTCCTCCCTTTACAACTGTATTATCCTAAATGTTTTCCTCTTTCCATGCAGCCTTACTTTCTGAACTCTTTAATTACCTTTCTGTCTATAAATGGCTATGGATCTGGAAGCAGTAAGCTGGTAAGCGTGCCTGGTGCCAAGCGTAAAGAAAAGTGATCAAGCATCCCCAGGTTTGGTACTTGTCCTTAAAAATTCGGGCTTTACATCTCTAGCCCAGGATTCTTCATACTCCTCTTTCATCCTCTAATAAGCTCTCCTATATTCCAAACCTCTACCCAGTTCCATTCCCCCAGACCTGTCACCTCCTCATATTCCCACACTTAGGTAGTTCCCTTTCACACTGTAGGAGGGTTGGCCTGTAACTAACAGTATCAGCAGAAGTGACAGCATTGTCATGTCCAAGGTTAGGTTACAAAAGACTGTGGCTTCCATAAAAAAAGAATGAAATCATGCCATTTGTGGCAACATGGATGGACCTAGAGATTATCATACTAAGTGAAATAAGTCAGAGAAAGACAAACATATATCACTTATATGTGGAATCTAAAAAAAAATGATACAAATGAACTTATTTACAAAACAGACTCACAGACATAGAAAACAAATTTATGGTTACCAAAGGGGAAAGGGGTGGGGGAGGGATAAATTAGGAGTTTGGGATTAACAGATACAGACCACTATATATAAAATAGGGAAACAATAAGGACTACTGTATAGCACAGGGAAATATATTCAGTAACCTGTAATAACCTATAATAGGAAAGAATCTGAAAAAGAATATATATATATACATATACATATATATAACTGAATCACTTTGCTCTACACTTGAAACTAATACAACATTGTAAATTAACTATACTTCAATTTAAAAATGCAAAAAAAGAAAAAAATCTTAAAAAATTTTTTTTTGAAAAAGACTGTGGCTTCCATCTTGGGCACACTCCCCTTCCTTACTTGCTCTGGAGGGAGCCAGCCCAGGTCTTAAGCACACTTAGGCAGCTCCGTGGGGAGACCCATGCTATGAGGAACTGAGGTCCTCCATCCAACAGCCCATAATAAGGCCTGCCAACCACCATAGGGATCCTTCAGCCCCAGATGAATCTCAGAGAAGATGGTAGCCCCGCTAAGGTCTTGACAACAACCTCTTGAGATACCTTGAACCCAGATCACCCAGCTAAGCCCCTGAAATCCCTGCCCCACAGAAACTGTGAGATAATATACATTTACTGCTTTAAGCTGCTAACTTTGGGGGACAATTTGTTACACAGAAATAGATAGCTAACATGGCAGCTTTCAAACTTCCTGACCACAACCCATAGAAATGCTTTCCACTCTGCAATTCAGGACACACACGCATGCTTACACATACACACACATGCACACACTCAGCCATGCACTAGACAAGCATTCACAACTATTATTTCATGAAACAATACTTATTCCTACTGCATATATTCGGCATACTCTATTTTCCTGATTATTGTTTTCTTTTTCGTTCCATTCCATTTTAAAGAAAATGGTAATAGTGCCCCACTGAGCTAATTTCACAATCCACACATGCATTTTGGGCAAAGAGTGCAGAAGGACAGTGGGGAACAAATCATCATTTTTTTGGTTTTGTTTATCATTGGCTGATACTGCAGTAGCCATGACCTTAACTGACACACCCCTAAAGCTAGTTTAGTTTTTTATTTTTTTTAACTAGCCCCTCTGTATAGAGTAGGTACCCAAAACTGCTCAATGTCTAATCCCTACACTTCATTATGTTTGGTAATAGGAGTCCAGATAACACTATACTTAATTTTTCATTAATATTTCATTAACTATTTAGTCACACAAAATTTAGAAAAATATGATGAAAACCTGTGTTCATATTCCAGCCAGGAAAAAAAAAAACATTAGAAATACAAATGCAGACCTTGTGCAGCCCTTCCCAACCCAAATTCCCTCTCCTACCATAGAAGTAACCTTTATCCTGAAGTTTTTGTTTCTCATTCCCATGCATGCGTTTTATAGTTTTATTGTATATGTTTATACATATGCAGGTTTCTTTTCATACAGGCTTATATTTCATATAAATGGGATCATACTGCATATATCCTTTTATGACTATTTTTTTTAATACGTAAGAAGTAAATTTATTGAGAGAGAGACACACTCCGTAGACAAGAGTGTGAGCCATCTCAGAAAGTGAGAGTCTTTTATGACTTTTTTATGCCCAACCTGCTGTGGAGATTTATCCATTAACTCTAGTTCACTCAGATTTATTTATTTACTTATTTATTATTTAATGTGTTCATTCATTCATTTATTTATTTGCTGCACCTCGCGGCTCGCATAATCTTAGTTCCGCAACCAGGGACTCAACCAGGGCCCTTGGCAGTGAAAGCGCGGAGTCCTAACCATGGACCGCTAGGCGATTCCCTCTAGTTCACTCATTTTAACTCCTGTATATTATTTCATGGTATGAATTGTACCCAGACTCATTTGTCCATTCCTCCTGCTGGTAGTCACTTAGATTTTTTTTTCTGTTATGAACAATACTCGATGGACACATGTATTTCTAGTGTACATTCTCTCTCGAGCATATAAATAGATGTTGAATTTATTAAGGAAACTGGGTTAAATACCTAAATAATCCTAGCAAAGAACTCTGATTGGTTTTATCCTTGTCCCATTTTTGTATCCCAGACTACAGGTCTGGCTTTGTTTCTGTTTAGTCAATAGAGCCTCGAAAATGGGGCGAGGTGTCGGGTTAAAAGAACAAAAATAAAAAATGAAACATCTGCTTCCTTTTGAACTGGAGATGTGAAGGAAGCCTAAGGAGATAATGCCTTAGTCATTTTTAATAGCTGCTGGAATGTCTTAACTCAAATTATCATGAACTTTTCTCTGTGTAACCTGCCTATCAGAATCTGTGGGGAGAGCCGTGTCTTTTACCCATAATTTCAGGAACAAAAGGTTGATCCTGCCTGGGTTCATCTAGGCTGGGGATCAGCAAACTTTTTCTGTCAAGGGCCAGGTAGTAAATATTTCAGGCTTTACAGTCTCTACCACAACTACTGACCTCTGTCTTTGCAGAATGAAAACAGCCATAGGCTATTCATAAACTAGAGCATGAGTGTTCCAATAAAACTTTATTTACAAAAACAGGCAGTGGGCCAGATTTGACCTGCAAGTCATAGTTTGTTGAGTCCAGTCCTAAGCAGAAGAAAACAATTTAGACCAGCAATATGTAGTATTGTATATAGAAATTTAAACTTTAATCTGATATTCTTCTCCTTTTAGATGGTCAATTATCCTAAAAACTGGTCACACCCAGTCCTGTTCAGAGTGCCAATAAATAATTATCAATACTATTATACACTGCCGGTAGGAGAGGTGCATCCATTTATATCCTCAACAACTATAAAGAGCTATGAGCCCCAACAGCGGCCACGTACTCCACAGCATACTGGGGACATGAAAATAAAGTACACAGGCACCCTATGCTCAAGGCACTCAAGGCTAGTGAAGGGAGGCAGACATTGAAATGGCTTGTAATTGCTCAAAAAAGTGATGAAATGGAAATTTCCATGTATCTCTTATTGAAACATTGACAGTGGCATAAATATATTTTGCCAGCAACAGCAGCAGCAATTAAAATAAGTAACAACTCAACTGGCTAACTGCAGTCGGAGGCGTCAGATACATCCTTAATCTCATGACAGGGTACCATGTGATTTCAGGAACTGAATCCAGGCTGGAGTCCATCGGGCTGACCTGAGTTTGAGACTTAGTTCTAGGACGTACTACCCCTGGGACCTTGACTGTGCTTTTATCTCTGCGTTTTAGCATCCTCTATGTAAATGGAAATAGTAATGGTACTTACTTTAAAGAGATGATTACGAACATTACATGAAATAGTGTAGGTAAAGCACCCAGCACACAGTAGGCTTCACGCAAATGGCAGCTAATTATACGTATTCATTCAACAGCATTTGTTGAGTGCCTCCTAAGTTCCAGGATCATTCCAGGTACTGAACTAGGGCTATCATTATCCTCATGATCTAATGAGATACCACGAAAGTCTCAACTTTAGGGCTTCCCCGGTGGCGCAGTGGTTGAGAGTCCGCCTGCCGATGCAGGGTACACGGGTCCCCAACATCTAAAAAAAAAAAAAATTCTCAACTTTAGAAGCTGCACAGTCCAGGTGTAATAGGTGGTACACCCAATTCTGTGGAGTCCTCAGCCTGCCTCTTCCCACAACTGGTGGCCCTTCACCTCCTCCACCCCACCCCAGCACCATTCCCCGTGACTCTTAGGAATCTGTGATGGTTAATTTTAGGTGTCAACTTGACTGGGCCACAGGGTGCCCAGATATTTGGTCAAATATTACTCTGGGTGTTTCTCTGAGGGTGTTTCTGGCTGAGATTAACCTTTCACTCTGTAGACTGAGTAAAGCAGATGGCCTTCCCTTAGGTGGGTGGGCCTCATCCAATCAGTGGAGGGCCAGAATTGAACACAAAGGTGGACCCTTCCCCGAGTAAGAAGGAATTCTCCCTTCCTGATGACTTATGGATGGAACATGAGCTTCCTCCTGCCTTTGGATTCAGACACTGGCTGGGTCTCCAGCTTGCCAACTACAACCCCTGGGACTTGCCAACGTCTATAGTTGTGTGGGACAATTCCTTCTGATAAATCTCTTTAAATATATTTCTCTCTCTCTCGCTATATATACATACACACACACACACACACACACACACACACACACACACACACACATCCATTAGTTCTGTTTCTCTGCAGAACCCTAATACAGATAGCTCTTACCCTGTATTGCTCAAGTCACAGGGATGACCAGCCTCCAGGCTGCCAGCACAGTTCTGATCCAGGTGTGGGACCCCCAGAGTTGTGCAGTGTGCAACCCGCATTCCGAATACTGCAGCTGTACTCTGATCGCCCACCTCAACTCTCCACGGAGCCTCCCACGTCCCCACCTCGCCTTCTCTCCCAGGGCCATGTACTCAGTACTCATGGACAAGGTAATGACCCACCAACTCCAAACGTCCCCGACACCTTACCTCCAGGCACGCAATGGAAGCCGTCTCCCTGATAACCAGGTTTGCACTGGCACGTGAAGGACCCTGGAGTGTTGTAGCAGACGGCATCAGGGTGACATCGGCTTAGTTGGCATTCATCCACATCTGCAAGACAGCCACCAAGCCCAGGGATAGTGAGATTCCTTCTAGAATTCCTAGTTTCCAGAATAATATAAGCCACTCGCTCAACTTTTGGGGACTCAGTTTCTGATCTGGGAACAGTGATTTAGGAACTCATCAAACATTAATCATCAAAACACTAACTCCTCAATTTCTATCGAGTGTATTTACAAATGTGTTTCCCTTTGATGTTTTCATGAAAAATCAAGCATGCAAAAGGAAAAACGAGAGGATTTTTTTTCATTATTTCCTTCTCATCATAAACGAGAGCTTCAGAAATGTCTGAGTTTGGAGACAGATGACTAACTGCTTGACAGAAAAATCTCAAAGACCAGAGAAAATTCACATGTTCAGTAACAAAGAGAAAGTATTTCAGAAATTATAATCTCTTAGAGAAGCTTGGACTTCCCAGAAATACTCCATGGTATAACGTTAAGTAATTTTGCAAACCAGGGGACCGGGGAACGGTGTTCAGAGTTATTTCACTTAAAATTATCTCTAAGAGCACCCTGGCTGCCAACAATGGACTGATCTGAGGTCTGAATTTTGTGGAACCATTTATTCTCTGCATCTGAAGTCATTTATTCAAAAAGGGGACTTCACATTTTTGGAACACAAGATTAGAGCAGGCCAGGTGAATGACTGTATGTATCTTATTAAATAAAAGGCTGGACTTTAAGCTCCATGTGTGTAAGGATTGTTTGTCTTTTCATGAAAGACAAACAATCTCCTCAGTCCCTAGCAGACAGCAGGTGTTTAATTATTGCCTGAACGAGCAAGTGACATGGAACAAAATGGTACAGGGAGGACAAGTGTCTTCCCCAATGAGAACAGCCCCCCAAAGAAAACACATAATTCAAATTACTAGAGATACAAAATACAGCCCATCTACTCAACAGAGTTGAGAGAAGAATTCTCTCTTTTTTTAAAAAATTTTATTTTATTATTTATTTTTGGCTGTGTTGGGTCTTTGCTGCTGTGCGCGGGCTTTCTCTAGTTGGGGCGAGTGGGGGCTACTCTTCGTTGCAGTGCACGGGCTTCTCATCACGGTGGCTTCTCTTGTTGCGGAGCACGGGCTCTAGGCGCGGGGCTCACTAGTTGTGGCACATGGGCTCAGTAGTTGTGGCTCACGGGCTCTAGAGCACAGGCTCAGTAGTTGTGGCGCACGGGCTTAGTTGCTCTGCAGCATGTGGGATCTTCCCGGACCAGGGATCGAACACGTATCCCCTGCATTGGCAGGCAGATTCTTAACCACGGCGCCACCAGGGAAGCCCGAGAAGAATTCTCTTGAATTTGGAGTTGAGTCAGTAATTAGCATGTGGTAAGTATCACCCAGGGAATTTTTTCAGGTTACACAGGGAGGAAAGTCAGAGTGACCACGTACCTTGGCAGGCTCTGCCATCCCCAGAGAAGCCTGGCAGACAGGAGCAGGTGTAGGAGGAGCCTCCCAAATAGATGCACTGGGCCCGCTGAGAGATGTCACAGTCATGAAGGCCAGTCTCACAGTAGTTGATGGGGCGCTGGTCCACGACAGCTTCAGACAAAAGGTTGACACGCAATGTTTGGAAGAGTCCCCTGAGCAGTCCCAGGGCCCTTCCAAGCAGTGTAGTCCACTAAGGTGGACCATGCCTGGACCCCAGACCTCCAGATATCTCTTCAGGTTCATCCCTGCTCCCCGCTGGATGGTACCCCTGGCTCTCCTCCTGTTTCCTCCCACCTGGATCCCACCTCTGATAAGTCTTCACAGCCTGCCACTGCAGGGGGTCAACCGGCCTGGCTCTCGACCTCAGCTTCGCCCCAGGGCTCTGTCTCAGGCCACTCTCCACACCTGGTCCCCGAAACCCAACTTTCCCTTCATCTGGATGTGGAGGTGGAATCTGCAGGTAGACACGCTTCCCGCGGCACCTCTGTTGGTGGAGCGTTTGGAGCTGAGGATCTGAGACTTCCACGGTATCTTTGCCCTCGGCTCACTGGGCGGGTGGAATATTCACTACGAATGCCAAAGTCACCCACGTCCCACCAAGGAAGGTGAAATAAACTTTCCCAGGGAAGTGAGACAGGGATGGTAGAATGACTGTGGGCCTCTGGGGTGGGCAGCCCTGGGTTTCTACTAGGTGCATGAGTCCACCATATGGCTTTGGGTAAATCATAACTTCTCGGAGCCACAATTTCTTCCTCTGTAGAACAGGAATGACTTCCAGCTTGCCAAGCATGGGGAGGCCCAGTAGATGGGACTATTATTTTCTAAAGGGTCCTGATGACAAGACTCAGAGAATGAGATTGTAGGAAGTAGGCATGTGACATAGAGGCTAGAAAATCATACCCCATCTTGTGCTGTTGCCTCAAGATGAAAGTCAAGGACTAAGGTCTAGGGGGTGATTTCCAACAGCTGGTTCAGATACTCTGGGATTTGTAAGGCACTTTAACTTCTGGTCTTAAAGCTCTAAGGCCCAGGTCAAAGTCCTGGCCCTCACGATGCCAGAACAGAACACTTTCTTCCTGCAAGGAGGCCCTCAGGGTTTAGATTATCCTGGATACAGGAGGACTCCTCAACTTTATCCTCAATGAGTCCTCCCAAGATTAATTCCAGTTCATCCTGCCTCAAGTGCTTCGGCAGAGAGAGCGCCAAGCACTGTCAGGGGACAGGTAAAGAAGAGGATCCTCTTCAAAGGTCTGCGCCCATGAGAGGTTAGCAAAGTACCGTATTGGTGGATGGAGGCCCAGCCTGTGGACTCAGCTGTTTAGACTCCTGAAGTTGGACTGTTAACTAACTCCCATGGGACAGGGACCATGGAACCAAGTCTGTGGGCCAAAGGGTTACTGGATTTTAAATTGCTACAAGTGGTCCAAATTTCTTTCCACACAACAGTAGCCCAGATTACACTGAACCAAACCAAGGACACACTGTTTCCTTGGGCCACTCCTGTCTTCTCTCACTTTTCATCGTTTCTAACATTCTTCGTCTCTCCAGGGTCCTCTTTCCCCCAACTCCTTCGGCTCACAAAGTGTGAAAGGGACACTCTCAGAGAAGTGGGACCAAAAAAAATGTAGGGGAAATATACCCAGACAGAACAACCAGGAAAGGAGTCTCACTTCTCTTCCATAAAATATTCATGTCATTAGAGTGCATAAGTGACCATTTTACACATTGTGTTCGCTCCAGCCTCACTGTGCCCCACCCTTGGTAA
Source organism: Neophocaena asiaeorientalis asiaeorientalis (assembly GCF_003031525.2). NCBI lineage: Eukaryota > Metazoa > Chordata > Mammalia > Artiodactyla > Phocoenidae > Neophocaena > Neophocaena asiaeorientalis. The sequence continues at coordinate 3,366,501 of NW_020174933.1, read as the reverse complement.
CAGGGGAGAACCTTGCTGCAACATGGGTAGGTCCTAATGTCCCCTGCCCTGCCATCACCTTCACCTTTGCTTCTTTTTTTTGGCCAAGCCGCTTGGCTTACAGGATCTCAGTTCCCCGACCAGGAACTGAGCCCCGGGCCCACGGCAGTGAAAGTGCAGAGTCCTAACCACTGGACCGCCAGGGAATTCCCACACCTATGCTTCTATAATCCTCAATCCCTTCCTAGAAAAGGGTAGTTTATAATTTAATTGCTTCTTTTTTTTGGCCAAGCCGCTTGGCTTACAGGATCTCAGTTCCCCGACCAGGAACTGAGCCCCGGGCCCACGGCAGTGAAAGTGCAGAGTCCTAACCACTGGACCGCCAGGGAATTCCCACACCTATGCTTCTATAATCCTCAATCCCTTTCTAGAAAAGGGTAGTTTATAATTTAATTTTTTAAAATTTATTAATTTATTTATTTTTGGCTGCGTTGGGTCTTCATTGCTTTCCCTAGGCTTTCTCTAGTTGCGGTAAGCAGGGGTTACTCTTCGTTGCAGTGCGCGGGCTTCTCATTGTGGTGTCTTCTCTTGTTGTGGAGCACGGGCTCTAGGTGTGCGGGCTGCAATAGCTGTGGCTCGCGGGCTTAGTAGTTGGGGTGCACGGGCTTAGTTGCTCTGTGGCATGTGGGATCTTCCCGGACCAGGGTTCTAACCCATGTCCCCTGCATTGGCAGGTGGATTCTTAACCACTGCGCCAGCAGGGATGCCCCTATAATTTAATTTTTTAAATCACGTTTTCCTTTATGTAAGACCATTTTTCACGCCAGAGCAATTTTCTTCTGAGGGAAGCTTTAGAACTTTACAACTCCTTTTTCATTTTCAAAGTATACAAAGCATTTTTTTTCTTTTTCTTTCTTTATTTTTTTAACATCTTTATTGGAGTAGAATTGCTTTACAGTGGTGTGTTAGTTTCTGCTGTATAACAAAGTGAATCGGCTATACGTATACATATACCCCCATATCCCCTCCCTCTTGAGTCTCCCTCCCACCCTCCCTATCCCACCCCTCTAGGTGGTCACAAAGCACCGAGCTGATCTCCCTGTGCTATGCGGCTGCTTCCCACTAGCTATCTATTTTACACTTGGCAGTGTATATTTTTAAGCAAAATATACAACAACACGAAGGAGACCTTTTCACTGATTTACACAAGAGCGGCCACCAGCACATCCAGCTGTGCTTCCCTCAAAGGCTCCTAACCCCGCAGGCTGGCAATCTCCTACAATTCTCACCCTGCCTGTCAACTAGCAGGGGTACAGGGTGGGAAGGAGGGGAAAGTTTTGGAGAGGACAGAAAATCAGGCTCAAAATGGGATTTAAAACCAGTATGGAGGTTCCTTAAAAAACTAAAAATAGAATTCCCACATGACCCAGCAATCCCATTACTGGGCATATACCCAGAGAAAACCATAATTCAAAAGGAGACATGCACCCCAATGTTCATTGCAGCACTACTTACAATAGCCAGGTCATGGAAGCAACCTAAGTGCCCATCAATAGATGAATAGATAAAGAAGATGTGGCACATATATACAATGGAATATTACTCAGCCATAAAAAGGAACGAAATTGGGTCATTTGTAGAGACGTGGATGGATCTAGAGACTGTCATACAGAGTGAAGTAAGTCAGAAAGAGAAAAACAAATAACGTATATTAACGCATATATGTGGAACCTAGAAAAATGGTACAGATGAACCGGTTTGCAGGGCAGAAAGTGAGACACAGATGTAGAGCACAAACATATGGACACCAAGGGGGGAAAGTGGCGGGGTGGGTGGAGGTGGTGGTGGGATGAATTGGGAGACTGGATTGACATATATACACTACTATGTATAAAACAGATTAACTAGTGAAAACCTACTGTATAGCACAGGGAATTCTACTCAGTGCTCTGCGGTGACCTAAATGGGAAGGAAATCCAAAAAAGAGGGGATATATGTATACGTATAGCTGATTCACTTTGCTGTACAGCAAAAAACACATTGTAAAGCAACTATACTCCCATAAAAGTTAATTTTAAAAAATTAATTATAATTACATGGTCAGTTGGGGGTTTTACTTTTCTAGCTCCTGCATTTCTGAAGAGAACCCTGGACTGTGACCTGGCATGGGCAGAGCCGAGGAACTGCCCTGAGATGCTGCCACCCAATGTGACATTGGTCCCCGAGAGACACCTGCAAGGCTGGCTGGGGCCAGGAAATGAGACAACGCGGAGAAGGGAGGTGATGCCAAGAAGGAAGGACAAAACGAGGGAAAGAAGCCACGTGTTACAAGGAGAGAAAAGGGCGGGGAATAAAGAGCCTTTAGGAGAGTGGTTTCACAGCCTCTAGTTACTTTAAGTTCTGAGAAAAAGATCACAAAGATGAATGATTCACAATAATTTTTCCTAACAACATGACAAGAGAGGGAGGGGGAGAACAGGAATGCTGGGTGAGCCAGGCTCATCCTTTAGCCTAAGCCCAGCCCTGTTCCCCCGACCGATGGGCAGGTGCATGGTGCCGTGTACTGTACAACTCGGGGTCCCAACCTGCCCATGCTCCGTACAGGCCACGTATCACAGGGGGCAACTGTATCTACACATAAAGGTGATTTGCAGGCCAGCTGAGGCTCTTTTCCTTTGTGTCAGCATACTTTGCACATTCCAATTAACTAAAAGTTTGCACCCAGTGGAAAAGAGAAAGTCACAGGCTTGCAGAAAATGACAAAGATGGAAATCCACAAAGCAGCCCCTCCCCTAATGGATACCCATCCTCATGGAAAGACAGTCACCTCTGGCCATCCACACACCCTGCATGAGCGCCCAGCCCCTCACAGTTGTCAGGACACAGAGCCGGCCTCCTAAACCATCCAGATTCTTTCCTCATCCTTCCCTGCTCTGACCTGACAGACATCGGTCCCAGCCTGGGCTTCAACCCAGGACATAGCTTTAACAAGGAATTCCGGGAGAGTGAAACTGACCAGTAAATTATCCAGTGAGGAGCCAGACTCTGTGTGTGAATGCATTCAGGCAGACTTGGTTTCACGCAGTGAGCCATCTCTCTATGAGGTAAGTCTCAAAGGAGCCAATTAAAAGAGGCAAAAAGCCAAGTGGGATGGAATTGCACAGGGGGCCACAGGCAGGGGGAGAATCAGGAAACCTAGATGCCAGGTCTTGGTGGAACTTAATGATCTTCAGGTGGTTTTCACACTTGCTTCTGAGAGGCGGGAATCCATTATTCAAACAAAATCTTACTCAGAAATTGATATACAGGAAAGTGAAATAGTCCTTGCCTCCCCATTGGCAGATCCGGGGGCATCTCCAAGGGCTCCACGGGACACAGGAAGCCCATGATGCAGTCTAATCACCTCATTTTACAGGTGAGGAACTGAGGCCCAGAGAGGTTGTCTTCCTCAAAATCAAATGCCTAGGAGTAGACGTTTGCCCACCACCTGTCCTGCACCCCACCCTAGCCCTTCCATGAGGGTGGATCCCAGGAATGGCTGGAGACAGAAACTGAGGACACAACATGCCTCACACACGTCTGCCCCAGGACTGTCCACGTCACCACCCAAGGGGTAAAGGATCCACCACCAAAGCTTGAGCCGAAATATAATGCAAATGGTGCTGCCACAAAAAATAGATCTTTGAATCTCCTTCATCTCAAAAAGCAGAGAAGGAAGTCAGGCCAAATTCACAGAAATTGTTGTTCTTTATGGAAAAAAAAAGAAGAAGTAACTTTAGCAGAGCTGAAATCTCAGCTCTGTGCAAAGGGGACTGGCTGTCTCTCAGTTCACAGATGTTTGGGTCATACTCAAAATATGAGAACGGCCTGTTCCCTCCGCCCTCAAGACACCATCTCACCCTAGGACCTTGGCGGCCTCATCTGAATTTCAAGACAGAGCAAACAGAAAGCATGCTAGGGTTTGGTAAACAGCAAGGAAAGGAAAAGGAGATGGTTCACTGATGCAGTAAAAGAGGAATCTGTTTTAAATTGGGAAGAAATGTTGAGTTCAGATGGCCCCTTTAGCATGCTGCCCTCCAGACCTGGAAATCTCCAAGAATCTTTGAACTTGAAATTCTTGGAAACAACAGGTCAAAGTGCAGCAGTCGGAAAAAGTGGGGAAAGTTAAACAATCTGGCTCTTTGGAGTTGGCCCATCACCATCATCACCAAAATCATCAGCAACCTAAAGTATAATTAGCCTAATTAATAAGCTTAACTTCTAACTTTGAGAGGCTATGAAGTTATGCTAGTACCCGTGGCTTGTAAAATGGAAATACGTAAATAGAAAGGCTCCAAGTGGAGTTTTAGATGTAAATCAGGAAGAATTCAATCTAAGGCAGGTAACGACACAAATGCCTATAAGGTGTTCCCTCCACGTGAATCCCAGGGCCACTAATTATAAGGAGAAACATGTCTAATTGTTTGAATAGCTATTAAAAGAATAATGGAAAGAATTAAAAGGAATTTTATAAGAAGGGAAAGGTATTACCAGCGTAGACAGGCAACACTGCTTATTCCTTGTACCTGTGACTCTCCAGGCAGTCGGAGGGAAGGAATGAAGTCTGATTCACCTTTGTAAACTGTCCTCCCCAACAGTACAGGGAATCTTCCATCTCAGCCAGGACAACTACCTGGGGCAATACCATTCACACAGGTGCTGACATACGTCATGTGAATTACTCGTGTTGAAAAGTCACCCACAGAACTTACCCACACACGTTCCCTCCTCTGAAAACCGGTAACCCTCCACACACTCGCATCGGAAAGTTCCTGGGTGGTTATTGCAGATTGCGTGGCTCCCACACACCGAGGGCTGCTCTGAACATTCGTCAATATCTACGGCAAAAAAACATGTTTTTAAGACTTATTTACTGATTTATTTATTTTTGGCCTCGCCACTCAGCTTGGGGGATCTTAGCTCCCCCACCAGGGATCGAACCCAGGCCCCCTGCAGTGTAAGCGCCAAGTCTTAACCACTGGACTGTCAGGGAATTCCTCCCAAAGTTTTGTTTGAATGCAGACTCTTAAAAAAAAAAAAAAAAACACCTTTTCAAACACCACTAAACATAATAAAATAGAAAGCATTTTGGCATGCAAATGGATCCACTTTAAAACACACCTTTTTATATTCCAAAAATGATGTTAAAGAAATCTTTTTTTCTGTGCATAATTTGAGAGTGATCCCAAGGCCCGCCTCCTAAATAAATGTGGTGTACTTTGGTGTGCTCCCCGCTCCCCGCCCAACCTGCCCTGGTGTGCTCCCCGCTCCCCGCCCAACCTGCCCTGGTGTGCTCCCCGCTCCCCGCCCAACCTGCCCTGGTGTGCTCCCCGCTCCCCGCCCAACCTGCCCTGGTGTGCTCCCCGCTCCCCGCCCAACCTGCCCTGGTGTGCTCCCCGCTCCCCGCCCAACCTGCCCTGGTGTGCTCCCCGCTCCCCGCCCAACCTGCCCTGGTGTGCTCCCCGCTCCCCGCCCAACCTGCCCTGGTGTGCTCCCCTCTCCCCGCCCAACCTGCCCTGGTGTGCTCCCCGCTCCCCGCCCAACCTGCCCTGCCTTTCGGAGTTAGTTGCTGAGCCTGGTGCCCACTAACATCAGATGGGCAAATACGTGTTAGAAAGACGTGCAGACAAGTCTCCAGACTCTGAATAAGGTTCCTAAACTACAAAACGTAATTAAATATGCTCTTGTTCAAAAATATTTCCTTTCTCCAACGATACTGACAAAGCAAAGTGGGACCGTTTAAAGCCTAATTGTGACTCTTGGAACGTTATCCTGAGCTTAATGCACTAACAGGAAAACCATTAACTCATAAGATTGTGAGCGATGCTCTCCCACAGGACAATACTGTGGCCATCGCGTGGGGTGACTGGAACAAAGGAACGTATGCTCCGGAGCTGGACACAGCTAGGTTCAAATCCTGCCGCCTTTCCTTAGCAGCTTGTGTGGTCCCGGTCAAGTTGCCTCACTACTCTGCCTCAGTTTCCCCATTGGTGAGTACTCACGCTACTATCCCTCTTGAGGGGTTCTACTGAAGATTACAGAAAATGGATGTAAGCCTAGCCTGCTTGAGAAATGTACCTATTGGGACTTCCCGGGCCATCCGGCGGTTAAGACTCCGTGCTCCCAATTCAGGGGGCACGGGTTTGATCCCTGGTTGGGAAACTAAGCTCCTGCATGCCACGGGGTGCGGCCAAAAAATAAGAAGAAATTAAAAAAAAAAAAAAGAAATGTACCTATTATTATTATCCTACACTACCAGCCACAGGGGTGTTCCGATTCTAGGAACACAGCCCTCAGATGGCCACTGGCATTGGAGGCCAGTCTGTGGCTACCACTACAGGAAGGCTGGTTGGCCCAGATAAGAAATCAAGCTACTCTGTCATCACCTGGGTCACCTGTCCACTGATGGATTGAAATAAATACGGTCACACAAGATCCTTCTGTGCCAACCTCACTCTCAGAGTGCACAGGTACTTCTGGCATTTTTAGAACTCTTGGAGATGCGTGTGAGGAAGATTTTAGAGTGGCTGAGACCACACAACCCCCTCCCCCTCTCAGCTGCCCCTCCTCAATTCCATCATGTGCATCTTCCTCACGCCCCACCTCCGATGGCCAGTCCAGCCGGTCTCTTCACTGGTGAGGCAAAAGCCCTGCTGGCTTTTTGGACTACATTGCAGAAGACAGGCATTTTTGCCACTTCAGCCCCGTAGCTGGACCTATACTCAGAAAAAAACCCAAACCAAATGGCATTCAGCTTTTGAAACTACACTGCAATATAAGTTTCTGTGACGTGTTTAAGATACAAGATCTTGGGGCTTCCTTGGTGGCGCAGTGGTTAAGAATCCGCCTGCCAATGCAGGGGACACGGGTTCGAGCCCTGGATCTTCCTGATCCCACATGCCACGGAGCAACAAAGCCCGTGAGCCACAAGTACTGAGCCCATGTGCCACAACTACTGAAGCTTGTGTGCCTAGAGTCCGTGCTCTGCAACAAGAGAAGCCACCGCGGTGAGAAGCCCACGCACCGCAACAAAGAGTAGCCCCTGCTCGCTGCAACAAGAAAAAAGCCCACACGCAGCAAGGAAGAACCAACACAGCCAATAATTAATTAATTTTTAAAAAGATACAAGATCTCATATCACTTATATGTGGAATCTAAAATTTGGCACAAATGAACCTATCTACAAAACAGAAACAGACTCACAGCCATAGAGAACAGAATTGTGGTTGCCAAGGGGGAGTGGGGGAGGGGGAAGGAGAGGGATGGACTGGGAGTTTGGGGTTAGTAGATGCAAACTATTACGTTTAGAATGGATAAACAACAAGGTCCTACTGTATAGCACAGGGAACTATATTCAGTATCCTGCGATAAACCATAATGAAAAAGAATATAAAAAAAGAACGTATATATGTGTATAACTGAGTCACTTTGCTGTACAGCAGAACTTAACACAACACTGTAAATCAACTATACTGCAGTTAAAAAAAAAGATCTCAGACCAGAATGCAGCTCCAGGCACAGCTGGAAGGTTACAGAACAAAGCCCCTCCCAAGGCAGCCTCTTAACGAGCTGGAGCTGGGATGGGGGTGGAGGGATATTCAGCAAGTGTGGACTTTCCAGCTCCATCCACCAGCTGCTGCTTCAACAACACGGGCGAAAAAGATCATTCTGATTCACTGTGTTCTGCACTACAGCTCTCAGAGGACACTACAGGCCAGATGTCTGGACACGCTGTGCAAACTGCAGGGATCCACGGCTGAGGCTCAACTACCAAAGCACAAGAGCACAGAGCAGCAGTTTTCAATCAAAGGGACAGAACGCAATCACCAGGGGAAATTTTCCAAGCTTCATTCCACCCTTAGAAGGTTTATGGAAAGGGAAACTGCGTGTTTCTAGAAAGCTTCTTAGGTGATTGGAAGGATGCTCATTCTGCACACCCTACCTGGAGAACCACGGCAAACAGGACCTGGGGGCCCGTGGGATGAGGGAGGGGACGGTCCCCTAGCACTACCCCCACCTCCACGCAGGTCTACACATAAAATCCAAGCTAGGCCACTCCTTTTCTTTTAGAGCAAAACCCTAGCCATCTCCCTGCTATTACTTCACGGTCCTTACCGTTTGGAAATTCTTCCTAATGCCTAATTTAAGCCCTCCCTTCTGTAATTGGAGGCTAGGACTCTAATCCGTTCTTTAGTGGAAACAGTGAACTAGTGATAACTGTTCCTTATAAAAGATCACAATATCTGCTTGAAGACTATTGTTCTTATTAGTCATGATCTGGTCAACGTCTTCACTGGGAAGAGGTTTCCTTTCACATAAATCATTCCCTAACCCAACAGGAAAATCCTGGATTATTCTTGTAATCGCTGCTTCCTTTTTGACTTTTTTTCAGAGTGGCTACTTTTCAACAACTCTTAAGTTTCTCTAAAATGTGTCCTTTTCATAAACACCAGGCTCTCATTGGAGAAGAGTCTCGGGATTTATTTGTTAAATGCCTTGAGCGCACTCAATGAGAGACTGTGCAAAACCCTCTCTTACAGCCTCCCAACTGAGAAATATAGGGAAGCCATTCTGTCAGGCACCAGAGCTCTTGTGATTCAACTGGAAATCTCCAAATTAGCTCGCAGGGTCACTCTGCAGTGTCTAATCAAGCCCAGCCTTACTTTGAATGTCATCTATCATTATATCAACGCTACACACACTGAATGAAAAAGGCTCACCCTCATTCTCTTCAGAGGCACTTTCCAGGTCAAAATAATATGTGAAGTGATCTGCTTAATGCAATTTCCTATCAACAGCCCAGTGTCTCAATGCATTAACACTACGAGGCTTATTCTCGTGACCCAGAACAGAAAGTAGCCTGACTAGGAATATACCCACATTCCATGGTGCAAATCTGCCAGGGCAAAAGGAAGTGCGCACGAACACCTGTCTTCCTGGGCCAACACATCGGAGGGGTTTCCACGATAGCAACAGATTCCATCCATAAAGCAGGGCTGGTTGTGCCTTGGGAAAATGAAGCAAGCAGTCCCACCACAAGCTCAGGCACCAAAAGCAGAATTAGCCAGAGGTTATGGGTCAGCAGGTTGGGGTAGCTCCACGTTTTACTAATACAGTAATTCCCCTACATACGAATGAGTTCCATTCCAAGAGTGCGTTTGTAAGTCCAATTTGTTCGTAAGTCCAACAAACTTAGCCTAGGTACGCAACTACCAAAAGCATCTATATACCGCTGATTTTACGCATGCTTCCGGACATCTGGCCTTGAAATAAAGATACTGTACTACCATACTCTATACAGTACTGTACAGTAAAGTACACAAAAGCACAACCACTTATAGAGGATGCACGCACGTGACAATGTACACCAGACACGTGAACTAACTTACATGACGGGACACGCGAACGCACATTTGCAGCTTTGAAGGTTCGCAACCTGAAGGCTTGTATGTAGGGGACGTGCTGTATTCAGTTGGCTTATGAAGCTGAAGCACAGCTACATAAAGACTAAGGAGGTATAGGCTTCCGCTGGAGAAATGGGGGCACCTCATCCCTTCGTGGTGTCCATCACCATCACCATCACCATGGCCTGGGAGGTCTCTGCTCACACACACACAGTACCACAGTTTCAAAGTGGCCTGAGCCAATTTAGCCATTCAAGACTGTTGGGCTCTTTGGGGAAACACCGGGGCAACTCTGATGATCAGAGGTGAGTAGGAACTATGTCCCCTGCCCAGTGGTACGTTACAAGGGAAGCGAGTCTCAGATTGAATTCTACCACACGGACCAAGTCCTCAGCGAGCTGGCTAAACAGTGGTACAAGCTGTTCCCGGAAGCCCAGTCCCTGCTCTCCATCCTTTCAGACGTTCCAATGAGCACCTCACATAAATTTCACTCTGAAGTAACTGCAGCAATACCCCAGCAGCAGGATCTGCTAACCTTCACGTGAAATCAGCACACTAAAGCTGCCATTCACTGGAGGCATCCAATGGATTCAATTCAACGGATTCCGGACCCAAGGCATCGTTCCCAAATCCCAAGGCTGCTGGGCTCCCCAGATTCTTATGCCCCAGTCATTCAAGGGGGCTGCTCATCATTCTGGCCAAAGAGACATGTGCACACCCCCCATTTCACTAGGGAAGCTTACTTCTAGCACTCCTTGCATTTGCTGGTGAGCCCCTGTGGCAGGTTTAGGAAGCTCTGACATTCTTACCCTAGTTGCCTCTGCTGTATGGACTCTTCATGGAGTCAGGAGTCAACTAACCGCCTTTTGGCGGTGGATTAAAATTTAGTAACAAACATAAATATCAATCTGTCTACGTGAAAGTATTTAAAGTGAAATTATAAGCAATAAAATAAGTACAATGAAGACAGTATAATATACGCACTGGAGTCAGAGACTCAAGGTCCAACGTTCCAATGTCCCTGGCTCATCTGTAAAAATAGGAATAGACCTCCCAGCCATTAGGATGGCCGCTATCCAAAAAAACAAAACAAGTGTTGGCAAGAATGTGGAGAAATTGCAGCCCTTGTGCACTGGCGATGGGATATAAAATGGTGCAGCTGCTGGGGAAGACATATGACGGTTCTTCGAAAAAAAATCACACACAGAATTGATGTGACCCAGAAATTCCACTTCTGGGTATATCCCCAAAAGAGTTGAAAGCAGGGTCTCAAACAGATATTTGTACCCCATGTGCATAGCAGCATAATTCACGACAGAAAAAGAATTGAAGCAAAAAAAAAAAAAAAAAAAAAAAAAAAA
>NW_020174933.1:3316051-3355497 GCF_003031525.2 Neophocaena asiaeorientalis asiaeorientalis | reverse complement strand
AAGCAAAAAAAAAAAAAAAAAAAGAATTGAAGCAACCCAAGTGCCTATAGACAAATGAATGGATTGAAAAGAAAAAGGAGTATGCGTATGCCATGGAATATTTTGCAGCCTTCAAAAGAAGGGAAATTCTGACCCAGGCTACAACATGGATGAACCTTGGGGCCACTATGCTAAGTGAAAGAAGCCAGATACAGCAAAGGACAAATACTGTATGATTCCACTTACACGAGTTACCTAGAATCATCAGATTTGTAGTGGTTGCCAGGGGCTGGCGGTGGAGGGGAGGGATGGGAAGTTGTTATTTAATGGGAATAGAGTTTCCGTTTTGCACATGAAAAGAGTTGTGGAGATGGATGGTGGTGATGGTCACACAACAATGTAAATGTACTTAATGCTGCTGAACTGTACACTTAAAAATAGTCAGAATGATCAGTTTTATATTATGTGCATTTTACCACAATTAAAACTAATGTTTAAAAGACAGAAATGAAAGAATCTATCTCATTAGCGTTGCTGAATTAAATCAGTTAGGGTTTGTGAAGCACCTAACACAACAACGCCTGGGTACATCGCAGCTGGAGTCATATTACGTGTGTTATAAACAGCGCTGACTTCCCCCTCCTTTAAGCCCATGTATTCTCGACGTGAAGTGGAGTGTGGCCTTATAAATTCTACTCTGCTGCTTAGAGTCAGGGCATCTGACCAGATGAAGGAAGAAGGGCCAGGACCCCTAACATCACGGGGGGAACACTGAGCGTGACCATCAGTGTTTATCTCACCAGTGCTGCCTCTTCCTCGCCCCTCTGCTGTACAGGATCTGTTTCTGCAGCCCCCCACCCCACTGCCCACCACCACCAAGTCAGAGTGGACGACTGTACCGTAGCAGGTCTGTCCGTCTCCCCGGAAGCCGATGGAACACTCGCAGGTGAACTGGGTCCCGGGGCCGGGGCGACAGGCTGCATTGCTGTCACACCCATGAGTGCCGATGTAGCAAGGATTCTGAAGGGCATCAGGGGAGCCGTCTGTGAAGGCAGAGACATTGAAACCCAGTGACGATTCAGAAACTCTTATTCCTCCAGAAACCCCAGAAAGTAAGGCAGGACTGATGACCAGAAAACCCGCCGACTCCTGAGTCACCTGGGGGTCACCTGAGGCAGGATCAGCAAACTACATCCCTTTGGACATTTGTCTGTTTTTGTAAATAAAGTTTTACTGGAAACCAGCCACACCCATTCACTTGCATACGGTCCTTTTGTGCTACAGTCACAGAACTGAGAGAGACTGCACGGCTGGCAAAGCCTGAAATATTTATTGATACTGTCTGGCCTTTTAAGAAAAAAATACGCCAACCCCTGATGCCTGGAGCTACAGCTGTCAAAGGAAGGGGACAGACACCTGCCCTCCTTCTGCTTTATGGAGCTGAGGACAAACTCGACTAGCTGGAGAAGTGACCTGGGTACAGAGGGAGAATCGAAAATAACTGAAAAAGAGAAAGACCTTCACACCTAGACCCCAAATATACAGAACCCCTAGGGCTTAAAGATTTGGATGATGTGAGACCTGACACTGGGCTGTCCCACTAGCTGCAGCTCCTTCCACGCAGCCAGAAGCACCCCGAGACTAGACCCCGCCTCTCGCAATGGGCAGAAAGCTCGTTGTAGGCTCCGTGCCTGACTTTCAGCAGATTTGATTAGGATTTCCCCAGGCCCTGAGCACACAGTGAGTATCAGAGTGTTTTAAATGCCTGGCCATCCATAGGCACAGGACAAGATGCTCAACATCGCTAATTATTAGAGAAATGCAAATCAAAACTACAGTGAGGTATCACCTCACACCGGTCAGAATGGCCATCATCAAAATATCTACAAACAAATGCTGGAGAGAGTGCGGAGAAAAGGGAACCCCCATAAACTGATGGTGGGAAGGTAAATTGATACAGCCACTATGGAGAACAGTATGGAGGCTCCTCAAAAAACTAAAAATAGAACTACCATATGGTCCAGCAATCCCACTCCTGAGCATATATCCAGACAATTCAAAAAGATACATGCACTCCTAGCAGGACTATTCACAATGGCCAAGACATGGAAACAACCTATGACATGGAAACAACAACAAGTGAACTTATCTAGGAAACACACATAGACTCATAGACATAGAGAACAGACTTGTGGTTGCCAAGGGTATGGGGGAAGGACAGGGATGGATTGGGAGTTTGGGGTTAGAAGATGCAAACTGTTATATATAGAATGGATAAAGAACAAGGTCCTGTTGTATAGCACAGGGAACTATAGTCAATATCCTGCAATAAATCATAATGGAAAAGAATAAAAAATAAAATAAAAATAAATGCCCAGCCATGTGCAGCCCTTGGATGGTCTACTCTTCAAGGTAACTCAAGGATTATCATTCTTCTCTACCCCAAATGGAATAATGAGGAGGCCTTAGGTTAGCAGAACAGAGACAGGTAGGTTTTCTAAGAATCATAAATGACAAGACATTTATTTCTGCCGGGAGCTATTTCAGCATAACTTTCTTCTTCTTACTGAGAGTAAGAGACAAAAAACAACATGTCAAAAGCACCGAGAGAGCCGTGCAGGCAGACCCACACAACGCCCAGTCTGAGCTGCCACCTCTTACCCCTCACAGGACCAATAGAGTTGCTCAGAGCATAGCGCAAGATCCTCTCCTCCTGGTTGTACAGGACAAACACGCTGTCCACTGAGAGCTGCTGGGTGCTGGGCAGGGCCGGCCGCGAGTCGTCGTGGACGCACTCCTGGAAGGTGATGGTCTGGCGCCACTGGTAAGTGTGGACGTGAGAAGGGGCAGCGCCATCCCGCTCGGGTTCCTTCACTGTGTACTCCCGGGTGGAGGATGATGTGATCACTGGATGCGGGAGGGAAGCAGGGAGACAAGGCAGGGACACAAAGGAGAGATCTTAAGGATACAAGAGGCTTAGTCAAGGGCTCTAAAACCATCAGCAGTATTCTCTGCCTATACTGCTACTAGATGAGAGATTGGACGGAACAGGATACGTAAAACTATTTATTTCAGCACTGGGACTCATTCTGACACCTAGATTTCCCATACTATTATTGATGTTATTTGCATTAGAAATAGTTACTGCTTTTTCTCATCAAGTGCTTCTCTATACGTTCCTAAGTCACCCAGAACCAACCCAGAGTTTAAGGCTCTGATGGAAAGAGCACGGGCTTGGAGGGAGAGACACCTGAACTCACACCTTGCCCCTTCGCTCACAAGGTGTGTGATCATAGGCCAGTTACTAACTTCTTTACCCTCTGTTTCCTTTCCGACATGGGCTGGGGTGAGGATGAGATAATGTATGTAAAATTTCTGGGATCAAGCAGGCTAATACCCTTATTAAGACACACCACCGTTTACGGAGCATTTACCACGCGACTAGCAGAGTGCTAACTGCTTTTTATGGGTTATCTCACTTAGGATTCAATAAATAGAGGCTGCTATAAATAACCCTAGATTAAACGGTTCTCTGATATATAAAAATGAGACACTAATAGGTTTCAGTAGCCAATTTCTATAAATTACTAAAGAGCCGTGAGCAGATCTCAATAGAGAAGGGGAAGTCTTCCCCACTTAGAAGACAGCTCGCTTTTCACCCATACAATGAAAATCTCAACTTCCTATTTTAAAAAAAAGTATAGAAGACTCTTTATATCTGTGTGCTCTGTGGTAGTTCATAATCAAAGCCAGAGGATACATAAAAGATTAGTGTAAGCTGCCTCCTGTCCAGCTCCCACGTGCTGGGCTGCCAGAAACACCATCTGGTCGTAGCCTGACTTGCAGACCGGGGTGCTGCGGCTCCTTGCACCTCCTACTCACCCACTCGTTTTCCCCAGGAGAGCCGGAGAAAGCCACAGAGCCATGGGAATTGGTACGACCATTCTGGATGGCCATTTAATAAGGGCCTTTAAAGAGTCTCCATTGTTTGACTCGGCACTTCTATTTCTAGGAATTCGGTCAGAAAAGAATCAGAAATGTGGTCAAGATTTATGATGAAGGTGATTATTTCAACTCATTTTGAGAAGGAAAAATTGGAAATAACCTAAGCTTTAGAAAAGAGAATGGTTTACATTGATAGCCATACAACAGAATGGTAGAGATTCATTAAAAAGTGTTTGCAAAGCCTAGAATGAAACTATCAAGTATTCATAATTTGATGCTAACTGGAAAAGTGAAGATACAATAATGCGGTATGACTGAAATTATGTAAATAGAAACTATATACTTGACTGTAGAGTATACAGTAGTATTACATCAATGTTAAATTTCCTGATTTTGATGAGCGTACTGGGACCGTGTGAGAGGATGTTCTTGTCCTGAGGAAGAACACGTGAAATATTTAGGGAATGATGGATCACGGTGCCTACAACTTACTCTCCAAAAAAACCCCATATATATATATGTATGTATGTGAGAGAGAATGATAAACAAATGTAGCAAAATGTTAACAACTGGCGAGGCTGGGTAAATGATATGTGGAAACTGCTATTTTCAACTTTTCTGTAAATTTGAAACTTAAAAAGTACATACAGATGTATATTATAATAAAATTATACTGTTTTGAAATTATATAATATGGTGAGATTTTATGTTGGGGTATTATTTGTGTTGGTATATATACATATGTTGGGATATTTCTTACATGGAAGGAAAAGGCTGAAAGGAAACACACTTAATCTAATAATAATTGTGTCCTGGTTTGACATCTGTAAGTTATGCTTATTTTCTTTTCTGCCCTCAATTCTCTCCAATGAGTGTACACGATATCTATTAGAGAAAAGGTGATTTGTATAAGGTACCCCCTGCACTTCCCTCTCCGAAGGCCAGGAGATAGCATGAGCTCAGGGCTGGAGCCTGTGGGTGACGCTGGCCCAGGACACGGCGCTGGCCCGGGACGCGGCGCTGCGGCTCACCCTGGTGGGAGTAGTGGTAGAGCTCCGTGTAGGGCTCGATGTGCACCGAGGAGCCGAAGGTGATCTGCGGCACTCGGCCCTCCAGCTCCGTGTCGATGGTCAGGTGTCCGTGCTCGTCAATACCGCTGAACTGCTGCTTAATGAACAACTTGTCCGGGTGCCCCAC
The DNA here is from genome assembly GCF_003031525.2 of Neophocaena asiaeorientalis asiaeorientalis. NCBI lineage: Eukaryota > Metazoa > Chordata > Mammalia > Artiodactyla > Phocoenidae > Neophocaena > Neophocaena asiaeorientalis. Next base: position 3,350,376 of record NW_020174933.1, on the reverse strand, counting down.
AAAGGTCACCTCAGCCTGGCGGGTGAATTCGCCCCCTGCAAGGCAAGGTCAGTCTGTCACGTTGCTGTCAGGGAAGCCACCCTCATGCCCACCCTGGGCTCACGGTGGGGACAGGCTCACACCTCCTCTGCAGATGCTTTAGTTTGATTAGTAGAAATGGGGCTGTTGACACCAAGGACAGAGCTGGGACATCCATATGGCCCAACTGAGTCACGCGCAAGAAACAGAAGCTGCTTGCCAGCTGCAAACCAGCATCTGAGATGGGTGGGCTCATGGCTTGTGCTGGAAAAAGCGGGGGATAGGAGTTGGACTCCCAGCTGTGCTGGATACTGGTTGAGTGAGCCTGAACAAGTTACTTAACCTCACGGGAGCCTCCATTTCCTGATGATGAAAAAGGGATACAATCCGTCTTGGGGAAATTAGATAAGTACGTTAAAACGTCCTCTGCCAAACATCATGCGCGCCAGGACGTCGGCTGTGGGAATGACTACTGTAAGAGCTAAGCCCTGGTCAGGATGGGCCACTTGTTCAGGGCAAACTATCACCAGACCCAGAAACCATCCTAGGAGCACATACTAAGGTGCTGGCTCAGGATCTCCCCTTGGTCTGGGCAGGGAGGCAGCCCCCGACAAGCAGGAAAAGATAGCCCCCCTTCTTCCAGCTTCCTCCCTTTGCCACCTTTGCAGACTCCTGAGAGCAGAGCTGACAGCTATTTCATGATATGTGAAAAGTACATGAAATTTACATTTCAGTGCCCATGAAGAATTTCATTCCAACACAGACATGATCATTCATTTGCATATTATCTTTGGTGCTTTCACTCGATGACGACAAAGTTGAAGACAGTCCGCTACATACGGATGAGTTCTGTTCCGAGAGCACATGCGTTAAGTCCGATATGTTCATAAGTCCAACAATGTTAGCTTAGGTACCCAACTAACACAATCCGCTATCTAGGACTGTACTGTAATAGGTTTACAATACTTTTCACACAAATAATACATAAAAAACAAACAAACACAAAAATAAAGAAAACATTTTTAATCTTACAGTACCGTACCTTTAAAAGTACAGTAGTACCAGCTACATCGCTGCTGCTTTTACGCTTGCTTCCAGACATCCTGGGCTTGAAATGAAGATACTGTACTACCGTACTCTATACAGTACTGTACAGTGAAGTACACAAAAGCACAACCCCTTGTAGAGGATGCACTCACGTGACAATGTACGCCAGACATGTGAACTAACTTACGTGACTGGACATGCAAACGTAGGTTCGCATCTTTGAAAGTTCGCAACTTGAAGGTTCGTATGTAGGGGACTTACTGTAGCTGCAACGCAGCCCGAATAGCCTAAAACATTTAGGCAAAGCTTAAAATATTTACTAAATGGCCCTTTGCAGAAAAAGTTGGACAACTCCTGCATTATAGCCCCCAGGTCCCAGGCAGATTTCCAGCTGATAACACAGGGGCAGTTAAGAAGGACCATTGTAGTAACAAAGATTTGCTGTTGTAGGGAATTTGTAAAGACTCCCTCAGCCTCCCTGAAGTTGATGTAAGTTACAAAGGACCATCCATTTACGTCAACCCATATTCAAGGCAACACCAATATGAAATGCTGTGCAGCCAAGGAGTAGGATCTGTAGATCTGGCCACAAAGCTCAACTACGTCTGCAAAGGGAAGAGCATGTGTTTGCAAGAGAGCCTGAACATCGTTATGATACTCAGGGTACACATGCCTGTGGGAGAGGGAGAAAAAACATTGGGCCATAAATAAGGTATCTTATACCCTTTTCAAATATATATCCTCTCCTTTCTTAAAACGTCCACATTTCAGGAAGTTAGGTATTTATTTTCTGTAACTTTGGGAGGGATGTCTGTGCAAAGCCTACAGACGCTGCTCTCAGCTGTGTTTTCACGGTAAAGCCGTGGCTGAAGCTACAGTGAGGCTAGGGGTGTTGGAGAAGGCAGGTCTAGGTAGTCAGAGGCGGCGGCTATGTACCTGTGCCCCAGGAACAGCAGGCTCCAGGTCCTGGGAGCGGCCAGAGATGAAGGATACAGACTCCTCCAGCCAAGCAGTTCCAGGAAAGGGCCTCCAGCACAGGGGGACCAGCCTCAGCACAGCATGGGAGAGGCCACCACTGCTCCAGGGAAGCATCTCCTCCGCTCCCACCCACCGACAATCTGCCCACATGTCCCCTAAAGACTGAACTTTCCCCGACGGGACACGGTCTCTAAGCAGCTCCAAGGAAACTCAGCTTTCCTAAGACTCGTGAGGATTATGCTTATCAGGCTGACTTTACCAGCTAGAAATGACAGGTTCCTTTTCTCCAAGCAGATACTGAGGAAATGTCAAATGTCAGTTTCATATTAGTTGGGAATTTGGAGGCAGGCTGGATAAATACAAGAACCCCCATACTTTGGGTTGTGAGGATATAGGAGCAAACATCACTTGCTCTGCCTAAATCTAAATCTCCACCCTGAAATCGCTCCCTGATCAAAATGCAATTCTAGACAGTCTTAGTTAATGTATATTAATTGAAAAACTTCTTGATAATTTTACCTCAACACCTTATTTCCAGAGCCACAAAATGCTTATCGGTAAGTTACTTGCAGACATGGAGTTCCCTTTCCATTCACCCCAGCCCGTTAATTTTAAGGTCTGATGTCAGTTACCTGTGATGCTAAACCCATTCTTGAATCCATCTTGCTCCACGGCAAACATCCATCCAATGATGCCTCCAATAGGGGCCAGAGGAAGCAGAGAGTACCCGATGGTCTCAGGAATGGTGCTGATGGCTGTGTAGGAGCGCCCATGGTTCATTACCACGTAGGAGTGGAGGTCGGTGTTCTCAAAGACAATGGGAACTTGGCTGTTCCCCACAAAGACCTTCCCTTTCACCTTGCCGTTAACTCTCTGGGGGGTACCTGAGTGAGAAACAAAGAAAGCAGGCAGCCCTTCAGAATAGAATAGTATGTCTGGTAGGCTCTGTACCTATAAAAGCAAAGAGCCAAACAGTGCTGGGGTAAAGGGCTTTGGGGTAAGTGAAAGCAGCTCTTCCTCCCGAAAAGGCAGTTCCTATGGCTGTGTCTATGAGCCTTACAAATTCCAATTTTCTTCCTCTCTTCCACGCTGATGGATAATGGACAGCAGAAAAGTGAGACCCATTGTTTGATGGAGGAAGGTCTGAGGCAAATAAAACGATCTCATAACAGTATCATGGGTGGTCTAGAACTAGGTGACACAAATGTCTCACTTTTGAGAGTATCAGGGACAGAATTAGTCATTTCACTGGGACAGTAGGGCTAAACTGGATGGGACATTTGGTTGCCTGATCTGTAACACATCTTAAAGAGCATCTCCGGCTCAAACATAGGACTGCCAGTCTGAGTCCTGGACCTTCACTCAAGCCAAGCCAGACAGAAGTGGCCACAGCGGATATCGAAGGCCACACAAATACGCCCTCTGACCCAGAACCAGCTTGTGGGCTGGGGTGTGTCTATTGTTGATTGCTCCATTTAGCCAACTGGGAAAGATGTGAAACTTACTATGGCATATTTAAAAGCTTTCTTCATAAATTGCTAAATAGTATATGTATAGGACACCATTTTTGAAAATCACATTAATGATAAAAGTTAGCATACACTTAGGGGCAAATATCTGAAGAGATGTACACAAAACTGCTACCAGTGGCTAACTCAGGGCCATATGGTGAACTTTCATTTTCTATACTATATATCTCTATAATGTTCAAATATTTATAACTTGCATATATTACTGTTTAATCAGGAAAAGATAAGCTCTCAAGAAATTAGGTTGTTCTTGTATTTGAATAAGAAAATTGAAGGTTACCACATGGCCCAGCAATTCCAGCTCCTAGGTATATACCAAGAGAACAGAAAACATATGTCCACACAAAAACTTGTACACGGATGTTCTTAGCAGCATTATTCACGACAGCCAAAAAGGGAAAGCACCCAAATGTTCATCAATTGATGAATGGATAAACAGAATGTGGTATATCCATGAAATGCACATTATTTCGCTAGAAAAAAGGAATGAGGTACCCGATACATGCTAAAACATGGATGCACCTTGGAAACATCATGCTAAGTGAAAGAAGCCAAACACAAAGGTCCCACGTTGCAAGATTCCATTTATATGAAATATCCAGAACAGGAAAACCCGTGTTGCCAGACGGTAGATTAGTTGTTGACAGAGACTGGGGATGAGGATAAATTGAGGGTGACTGCTAAGAGATCCAGGGTTTCCTTCTGGAGCGATGAAAATGCTCTAAAATTAGAGGCAGTAGTTGCACCACTTAGTTAATATACTAAAAAGAACCAAATGGTATACTTTAAGTGACTGTGTTACTTACATCTTTAAAAAAAAAAAAACTGAAGCAAGAGGTAAGTCAGTCACCTTGGACTGTTCAGGTTTGATGTAGAAATTCTATCACTCACTGATTGTACATATCGTGTTTCTCTTCCTAGATTATAACTGTCTAGAGACAAGACTTTCCCACCCAACTCCCTGGCTCCGTCTTAGCAGAGGTTTCTGTGCACAGTTAAGTTCTCAGTAAAGTTTGTAGAATAACCTGAGACAAACGAGCCCTCATCTGAGCATGGTCACCAGTGTTCTGAAGGCTTTCTGCTGTGTTCAGTATGCCTTAGCTGCTAAACGGGGTCACTGAGGGACTCCCCTAGCGGTCCAGAAGTTAAGACTCCACGCTCCCACTGCAGCGGGCATGGGTTCCATCCCTGGCCGGGGAACTAAGAGTCTGCATGCCGTGCGGTGCGGCCCCCAAAAATAAAATAAAATAAAATAAAATATAAAATAAACAGGTTCACTGACAAGCCAAGGCAGACTCGACACAGAGTATTTCTGCAAACAAACTATGTCATTACACTGGGGGATGCTGTGACGTTAGAAGACTAATATCAAAAAATGCCTCCCCCAAACAATTACAGAAACAAGCAGGAAAGCCAGGGGGAAGGAAACCAAATTTTTTTTCCACCAAACTTGGAGCTAGAAAACTATTTCAAAAGTAGCAAGACTCCAAAAGAATATTTAAACCACAAAACTATGACGGGGCGTGTACAGAAGGTGAAAAAACGTAGCCGAGCAATCTGTCACATCTGAGCTTCCTGCCAAATGCAACCTATCGGCATTTTCAGTCTGATATCCGGCACAGAAAGAGCTAATACGATTTTTGCTCTTTGAGAAGAAAGGTTCACTGTAGACTGTGGAAGCTGCTCCCAGGGTGAGAGAAATATAAAAGCCAAGCCTAAAACAAAGCAGCAAAGGTACACCATCCCTGGGGCGGTGAGCTTTGGAAGCAAACAGACAACACATTTATAAACGTTAAAAACATCCCCCCAAATTGATACGCAACGTATCCAAAATTTTCTTTCGTTGCTGCAGATAGCATTTAACCATCTAACTGTGACCTAGGAGGGAACTTTTTTATTTTAGCAAATTAAAATAACTGATTTCACTTTAGCTATGGCAGGGGATCTGAAAAAACAGAAAAGCATTCCTCCAACTGAGTTTTATTCAGTTGTATTGTGTGAAGCAGTTGAGGTTCCTCATTAAACACGCGAGGAAAATGACAGGTGACAAGTGAGGTGACTTGGCATCTGAAGGAACAAATGTTCAGTATGGTCAGTTTGGGTTTTGTTTAATTCTGGTTTATGGCCTCAGGTTCCCATAGGTCTCCCTCTCGAAGTAAACTCTTATCCGGACCCTCTAGACTTTTGCAGAGAAGATTCTTCTGACCCTCTGAGAATGTCAAGACTGGTTGGTCCTTTTCTGGGGGCAGAGCTCAGAACTGATGCCAGCCCACTGACGCCAGCTGAGTCCCTTTTGGAGTGGGCCCACAATGGGTCTGGGCTCCAGAGTTAGCTGTGATGCACCTGTTACGCTCCTCTATCACCACGTTGGGATTCCAGGGGCATGAGGACAGGTCTTTACCCGCTACATACTTTGGTTTCCACCAGCCCACTGTGGCCTTGCTGGAGTTGAACCACCATAAGGATGGTCTGAGTGATGCCAAAAGAAAAGGTTTGAAAGAAGTGGAGGAAAATGGGGGGCACTGACAATTCGTGGTCCAGGCTGCATAATTTCAACACTTCAGCCTTTGTCTCACACTATAGGGACAGTTGTGAAGATGGGCTCCCAATGGCCGTCATTTCAGAGATGGAGAAACAGCATAGGAAAGAAAGAGACCTCCCCTTATTAGAAAAAAAGGACACTCCCCAGGACCACACCCCCAGTAGAAAAATACAGGCAAGAACGGGGAATGAGAGATCAACTATCATTGCCCGACTGAAAATACCACCCCCGTTTAGAGATCTAGGTAAAGGAAAGATTTCAAAACAAGCACCAAGGGGCTTCCCTGGTGGCACAGTGGTTGAGAGTCCGCCTGCCGATACAGGGGACATGGGTTCGTGCCCCGGTCTGGGAAGATCCCACATGCCGCGGAGCGGCTGGGCCCGTGAGCCATGGCCGCTGAGCCTGCGCATCCGGAGCCTGTGCTCCGCATAAGGGAGAGGCCACGACAGTGAGAAGCCCGAGTACCACAAAAAAAAAAACCAAAAAAACAAGCACCAAAACAAAAACTCCACCCCTCCCCCTTTCTCCCCCTTCAAAGGGAACAGACAGAAGCAAAGTACCTTCTGCAACACACTGCCGGCCGTTCCCCGTGTAGCCGGAAACACAGCTGCAACAGAAGCCGGTGGCAAAGTCCCTGCACTCTGCATGCACAGAGCACTGGTGTCTGTTGTTGGCACACGTCTGGCGGGAATCTGTGTTGTAGCTGAAAACTGCTTGGAGAGAACACAGCACACCTGTAAGCGCTTCACAGGCTCTGGACCAGGAGGCTTTCTGACCCTACGCCCTCAGCTGTGCAAGACTTGACATCTGCTCAGGCAATTCAGACCCAGGGCTCTCTACCTGTAGCCACTTAAATAGTATAGTGGTTCTATTATTCAAACCACCAAAGCAAATGGGTCTAAAGGGAGTTTGAGAAATCACAAGGGTGAATTCTTTAAAAATGCTATAATCCAATGTCCTCAGTATCACGGAATCAATATTAGGTGACTGCCACCCAATGTCAATCTTAATATGGCATCCATCTAATGTCGTCAGATCCGCTTCACATTTTGGGCAGGAGGGACCTTAAAATTTTTTTAAATTATCTTTTATTGTGGTAAAATATCTATAACATAAAGTGCCATTTTAACAAGCTTAAAGTATTTTTTAAAAATTTTGACCCTTGGGCTTCCCTGGTGGTGCAGTGGTTGAGAGTCCGCCTGCCGATGCAGGGGACGCGGGTTCGTGCCCCGGTCCGGGAAGATCCCACATGCCGTGGAGCGGCTGCGCCCGTGAGCCATGGCCGCTAAGCCTGCGCGTCCGGAGCCTGTGCTCCGCAACGGGAGAGGCCACAGCAGTGAGAGGCCCACGTACCGCAAAAAAAAAAAAAAAAAAAAAAAAATTGACCCTTTCTTCTCACCAGGGGATAAATCCTAAGCTCTTGAGTCAAAAGCTAGTTAGAAATAATTCCTCAGTCATACCCGGTCTAGAAGCCTCTGACCCAAGAAGCAAGAAGAATTCCTCCCTATTTTAAATGTCTCCCTCCCAGGTTCATTTTATTGGATGATGAACTAGCTCATTAAACTCAAAAATCCAGGGCAAATTAATTTGGGATGAAGTTCAAAAACACAAAAGGGGATGAACTTTTATAGGGGATAATGACCCACTTTATAAATGACTGTTATGAGTGAAGAGAAAAGTAAAGTTTAACTCCAGGAAGATTCCATGAGTCCTACATACCCAGAAGGGAATTTCCTGTATTTATAAAGATGGCGTTTGGAGCTGAAAATACTTGGGCCCTGAGCTGAACGCATGTGATGCTACTGATTGCTTAAGCCCAGCTCCCAGTGGGTCTGTTATGGTCGACGTATCTTTGGGTGACTATTCAAATCACACCAGGAATGCACTGCTGGCTACAGAAGACTGACCTTTCTAATAAAAACAGTGAAATAACTGGGATCGAGGGCAGAAAAACATCTCTTTTAAACACAGTTGGGGTTCAAATCCAGGCTTTTCTTTTTACTAGTACCAAGGAATATACAACCATAAGTTGCTGGGGCTAGCTATGCTCTCATTCAAGTGATGACTTCACAAATGAGAATTTCAGAGACATGTATGTGGGGTGAAAGCAGGATGAGACTCAAAACTCACCCTGAAGGTAAACATATGTGCCGGTAAACATATGCAATCCATCTTGGGGCGACCACTCTGAGGCCCAGCTATAAGAGCTGAGTGTGACGTGCTAGGTGTCAGCATCACCCCAGGAAATCCAGGGTGCCATGTGTATAAAGGGAGCCCTGAGACATGAACTACGTACTCATCATGTCACTAAGGGCAGCTTCTCCGTTTCTGTGCCTCAGAGGTAAGTAAGCACACTACCCCCGGCCACCAGATACTGTCCATGCTTTGGGATACTCGGTAAGAACATCCGACTATTGCTACGAGACAAATCACAAGTAAGGAGAAATAAAAATGGGTGAATAATGTGGAACTGAGTAGATGTTTTGAGGGCCTTATGATAACTTCATGGCTGAAGCAGTTGTGTGTCACAGTAAACATCATTTAAAGGCTTGGACCGTCCCCTTGATAGGAATCTTAATGGATTATAGGTCAACCTGAAGGGCAAAAAAATAATGAACATAGCCTAGTTCAAATGTTTTTTATAAGACAAATCAAAGCATGCTGGGGTTCCAGTGGTTTTCCCGGAGAATGTAGCAAAAATCTGATATAATAAGGTTGATTACAGGATATTGTACTTTAAAACCATCCTCAAAAAGGGGATCTGCTTATTTTGTGGTTTTAAACGTTCACAAACTAACTCTGATACTGAGAGGGCCCGGGAGGAAAAATCATCAACCATCCTCCTTCCAAAACCAAGAGGAAATAAATTTCAAAGATAAACCGTGTCAATAGCCAAAAGAGCTTCTAAAATGTTTTTTCAGGTGGGTGAATATACTACTGATCTCAGAAGTCACAAATAAGGAAGGAAATCTGACTATCAAAATAATTCGAAAGCACTTTTCTCTTTAAAACAGAAAAAAAAAAAAAAAAAAAAAAAAAAAAAAAAAAAAAAAAAAAAAAAAAAAAAAAAGAAAGAATAATAGAAGACTTGAAAGAGGACATGTTCTACAGTCTCCATAACCCCAGCCCTAATGGCCAGATCCCTTGGGGTCTCTGAAGCCTTCGGGCCCATCGACCGATGTTCTGCAGCTGTAAGTTCCACCCCTCCTTCCCCAGGCGCTCATCCTTACAAACCACCAAATAATGCGCACAGCTGACACCCTGCCAGCAATGCTCCCCTGTCTGGAAACCCAAGTATCCAAGAAGGTACCACCTGCAACATAAATGGCCTTACCAACTCCTGTTTCCTCAACTTCATCCACATCTATGACCTGTGGTTGCTGCTGGGGAAACCTCTCTGCTGGCAGCTGGAAAGATCTGGTCCTCTCCGTGGGAGGTCCAGGGGGTCTCTCAGTAGCCAGGCGGCGGGGGGGCAGGTCACTGGGCACGTTGTATGTGCCAGTGTCTCCCCTTCTCCGGGCCTCATAGGGGAAGGATGTGGTGCCCGTGTCCTCCAGGCTCAGAGGTGTCACCGAGTCATAATCCTCTTCATCATACTCTGCTCCATCGTCCAATCCCAGGTTCACGTCTGAGGGCACCACGCCACTGGCTGTGGCCGGACTCCCAATCTCAAACACCCAGATGCCCTGCTGCCCAGAGTTGCTGCTCCTAGGGGGTAGGACAGGCTTCTTGGAAACAGGCCAGCAACCCACAAACAGCCCCCAGCAACCAAGCAGAAGGAGCCCTGGGGATCCGTGTCAATCTGAAACCCAACGCCTGCTTCTGCCCACAGCCTCGGTAGAGGATGAGAGAGCAGATGCAGTCCTGCCTCGTCATCACTGAGCTGAGACCATCCAGGGGGATATGGTGAGGCTGTATCCAATGGGCACAACCCTAGCAAAGGCTTAGTCTTGGCCACTCGAGAGGCACGCTTCAGGGACATTTTCAGGCCTTAAAATGCAATTTATAGGAATCACTGGTCATGTGCTTTACCATATAAGCAACCTGTTGACCGGAGTCATCCATTTTCTCAGTTATTCTCTTTCCAGGGCATGGTGTGATATGATAAGAAATATGTATTTGGTCCTTGTCTCTGGTTCCGGCATACAATCCCTAAAATCCCTGTTATCTCTGGAGTGATAAGAGTGTCTTTTTGTATGCTAATGAGATGGCTGGTGGCTGGGGACCCTGGGTAGCTTCAGGATGGGGGCTGGTCACTAGGAAGAATAAGGCTTGGGGCTTCCCTGGTGGCGCAGTGGTTGAGAGTCCGCCTGCCGATGCAGGGGACACGGGTTCGAGCCCTGGTCTGGGAAGATCCCACATGCCGCGGAGCAACTGGGCCCGTGAGCCACAATTACTGAGCCTGCGCGTCTGGAGCCTGTGCTCCGCAACAAGAGAGGCCGCGATAGTGAGAGGCCCGCATACCGCAAAAAAAAAAAAGAATAAGGCTTGATTACAGGGCTGGAATTTTCTTCCCCACGCCCTGACTTCCAGGGAGGGGGGTGAGGAGTGGGGTTGGAGAATAGGTTAATCACCAATGGCCAATGGTTTACTCAATCATGCCTATGTAATAAAAATTCCTAAGTGATGAGATTGACAGAACTTTGGGGCTGGTGAACACATCAAGGGGCTAGGAGGGTGGTGAGCCCAGAGGAGACACGGAAGCCCCTCACCCACTCTTCCTCCCATACCTTGCCCTATGCATCTCTTCTATTTGTCTGTTCCTGAGTGTATCCTTTATAACACACTGGTCATAGTAAGGAAAGTGCTTTCCTGAGTTCTGTGAGCCATTCTAGCAAATTATCGAACTTGAGCAGGGGTTCACGGAGATCCCCGATTTATAGCTGGTTGATCAGAAGTGCAGGTGGCAACCCAGGACTTGTAGGGATGTCTGAAGTGGGGGCAGTTTTGTGGGACTGAGCCCTTAACCTGTGAGGTATGTGCTGACTCCAAGCAGTTAGTGTCAGAACTGAATCGAATTACAGGACACCTAGCTGGTGTCTGAAGAGTTGGAGAATTGGTTGGGGGAAAAACCCCACAAATTTGGTGTCAGAAGAGTTATGAGTGAAAATAGTACAGAGTTGGTTTATTAGAAATCTCAACACTGTTAGCTGTGGAACCTTGGACAGGTCTCAGTTTACCTTTTTATGTTAAAAGTGTGTAGTGAAATACAAATGATACTGAGAATCTAAAGGCATTTTATAGTTATAAAATACAATAGAATAACCCTAATCTCTACTTCTTGCACCACCATTTTTACTGTTCTTCTGTGTGTGATTGGAAGTGTTCCTATAAGAAATTATGTAAAATGACCAGCTCGTACAATGGACAGAAGGGACATACACTACTTAGTAGAGAATACTGAGCAAAAGACTGGGGTTAGACAGGGAATGAGGAGTCAAGAAAGTCCTGCAGAAATTGGACGTCTAATCAGTCTGTCTGCTTGGGACTCAAATAAAGGCAGTGCTATGCAGGAGCTTGCTTGAACCAGCTGGTAAAAAATTAAAGTATATAAACTTACAATTAAATGATCTGTATTAAAATGAGAGGCAATCAAAAAGATACATATACCCCAGTGTTCATTGCAGCACTGTTTACAATAGCCAGGACATGGAAGCAACCTAAATGTCCATCGACAGATGAATGGATAAAGAAGACGTGCTACATATATACAATGGAATATTACTCAGTCATGAAAAAGAACGAAATACCGCCATTTGCAGTGACATGGACGGACCTAGAGATTGTCATACTGAGTGAAGTAAGTAAGTCAGAGAAAGACAAATATCATGTGATATCGCTTATATGTGGAATCTAAAAAAAAAATAGTAATAAATAAACCTATTTGCAAAACGGAAATAGAGTCACAGAGGTAGAAAACAAACTTATGGTTACCAAGGGGGAAGGGCAGGGAAAAATTGGGAGATTGGGATTGACATATACACACTACTATATATAAAAGAGATAACTAATAAGAACCTACTGTAGAGCACAGGGAACTCTACTCAATACTCTGTAATGACCTATATGGGAATAGAATCTAAAAAAGAGTGGATATATGTATGTATAATTGATTCACTCTGCTGTACAGCAGAAACTAACACAACACTGTAAATCAACTACAATAAAAATTAAAAGAAATAAAAGCAGAGGGAATAAATACTTGAAACTCATATTAGCTATGTTCTTCAAGTTATTTGAATCTACTGCACCTCTGTGGTGAGAATACTATATAATGGTTCACGTTTTCTCAACCCCAGGTTGAGCGACATGATGTGAGCAGCTGTAAACGGGCCATGGTAGGAGTATTTACACCACGGAAATAGGCAAATGCTATAAATGAAGGCTTCCCCAACCCACCTAAAGCCAGTTGCTAAGCATTTACCAGCACACCATTAAAGTGTAGAGGAGTTTTAGACTCAAATGGCAATATGAAATTGGGGGGGGTTTTCTCAGCCTTGGGGTCATAGCAGGACATAGTTTTGAATAACTTGTATTTCTAACTTTATACGTATAGAAGAGATGGTAAAACTATCTCAAATGAGAATGATATCTAAAAACTTGGATACCTGTTCATTCTAAGAGTATATTCCCTTGAGTTCATCAGAAAAACAAAGTACTCCATAATATTAAAATTATATACAAAATTTAAATCCATGGGAACATTTTCAGGTAATGTTCTATATTGCCCATTACGTTATTCTTAATAAAACAGTCTTATAGACTGTTTTAAATAGTTATAGACTGTTTTAAATAGTCTTATAGACTTATAGACTAATGATAGTCTTATTAAGGGGAGAATCTACTGAAGAACAACAAAAAAAGCATACTTGGCCAAGTTTCCAATTGATTCTCTGTCATTAGCAAATACATTATAAGCTCCGTCACTCTTCCATATGAATCCTACTAAACCTTGGCTGAAAGCAACCACTGCGGGAACTTGGTTCTCATCCTTCTTTGAGAATGTCGTATAGAACTGCAGACCATCTTCAGGATAAAGGAAAATGGCGTAGGTGCTGGAATCAGAGGAGGCCAGAACAGCTTGGAATGTGTTTCTCTGTGAAGATGAGTTAAAATTCAGTTACTCAGGAAAATATCTACAGATCTTAAGATGTGCTCTTCACCAGATCGTATCTAAAAAATACAGAGATGGCAGTATTTACACCTTATTCTAAAGAAATACTTTTGTAGGACCAAGTATTCCAGGATAATTCCACTTAAATATCTCTAAAGCTATGTCAACATGAAATTTTCTAATTAATCAATGAATACTTTCTGCATAACCATGACCCTAAGGTTAATGAAAAACTATAGATGGCACCTCCAGGTAGTGGCCTAAATCTCATGCAACTTAGCAAATTCTTACCCACAGAATTTGTTTCCACAGCCATTAAACATATTCAACCACATTCATTATTTAGCTGACTGAGCCCAAGCACCATGCAGTAAGAAAGAAAATGAGCTTTGAGAGAAAACAAATCTGGATCCAAATCCTGCTCTACTCCTCACTGACTGTGTGACCTTGGGCATGTTACCTAACCTCTCTGAACCTTGATCTGTGAATCTGTAAGATGGAGATAAAGCCACCTATGGCACAGAAATGTTAGGAGGACTACGTGAGCTAGCATAGGAAGGGCCAGGCACAGAGAACATATTCCTAATGTTAGTACCTCTCCTACACACCAGGCATTGTCCTGAGCACTGTGAAGACGAATAAAAGTACGTGATCGCCGCACTTGAGAATTTATAGTCTAGGTGGGAAAACTGACATGTGAACAAAACATTGCCAAACTGGAGGATAGATTCTGTAATGGAGTTGTGTGCAGGCGAAGTGCCCGATGCTGGGAGGAGTGGGGGCAGAGGAGGCGGAAAGAACAAGCAGGAGCTAGACACGTGTAGTGAGGGTCAGGGAGAGGCCATCGCAAGCAGAGAGCACAGCTAGTGCAAGAGACTGTGGGTAAAACAAACAAGCAAAAAGCCTCAGCAGGGAATTGCAAATAATCTGATACAGCTGCTGCAAGAGGGTGCAGAGAAGTAAGAGTGAGGGGAGATTTGGCCCGTGAAGCAGGCAAGAGCTCTGTACAAGGGGCTGGGCAGGTATCACTCAAGTGAAAAGGATGCACACTGGAGAAATTGAAGGTTTTAAACAGTTTTCAAGTACAGCACTCAGGCAGGTACAGGTGGCAAAGCAAAACGTGTCAGACAGACTTCTCCAAAGGGTGCTCTATGGGATGCAATGTGTCTTATTTGGGAGGGAAAAGGGTATGGCCAAAAGGTTTGGGGATGACTAAATTAAACAAAATTAAGCAGGTTTCTGTACTATAGAACTTTCCAGAGTGAGTCACCATGAGGGAGATATAGTTTTAGCGCTTCCCAAACTTATTTGGTCTGAGGAGTCCTCTTCCTCAAGGAATGTCTGTGGGACCAGTGTTCTGTGGTACACACTTTGGGAACCACCAGCTGGGAATATCCCCCATCTAAAGGGAGTGCTTTTGGACCTTTCAAGTTGCTCTCTACCCTGTAATGCTATAAAAATTAAACAATGGCGGAGCAAATTTATTTTTCCAAGGAGAAATCAAAGCATGTCCTAAAGAGTCACCTCAGATCTAGAGATGGCTTCTTCAAATATTCCCCCCTTCCTTCAAGGGCAAGTCCAAGCTCTACACACCCTAACACCTTTCCCAACCACTGCATCCACAGAGACTCCCATCCCTGGTTATGATGAAACTTGTTTCCTGAACCACCCACATGGTACAAATGGGTTTTGTCCCCCCAACTAGAGTCTGGGTCTAGTCTTTATTTCTTCACATCTCTTGAGACTGCTTTATTAGTTTAACCTATCACTTCATATTAATAAATTCTCTATTTATCTAGAAGCCACCTCCCACTATCCACCACCCAACGTAAGAGCAGCTAGGGCTGTAATTTATCAGCCCTGTTCTTGCCATGTGGCAATCTTCTCAGGAATTGGCTTTCTTTACATCTAATCGTCATTACAGCATAGATTTAAGTAGCCCTGCAGATAAGGTTTTGGAAGTTTCAGACCTGCAATAAACAGCTTACTAGATTTTGCTTTGGATGTCTGTCCAATCCTTATCAATCGCATGGGCGTGGTGTACATCAGAGTAGCACAAACCAGAAGACCAAAGTGTACAAAGCCAACATATTAGGCTATTTGCCCTTGTGCCTGGGTGGGTGCTTACCTTGCCTTCCTGGGCAGGGTCCTTGCTGGGCCCTTGGTAGGGAGCCACGGATTCCCAAGTGACAACCACCACGCTACTGGGCTTGAAAGAGACTTCCGGGAACCCTCTCTGGACACACTCGGCTGCCAACTGAGTGACAGAGGGAGATAAGTCTTCCCGATAGAAAACCTTCCCAAGGCCATCTGTCGTGTCCAAGTCCGCCAGGAAAGGGGCGACTGCTCCGAAGGTCGGTGGGAATAGCCCAGGATGGGATTCTTCGGCTGGGGGCTCACTCATGGCAATAATGCCGTTTGTGGTAATCTGTACAAAACCAAACATCATTAAAAGGAGTGTAGAAACTCACAATCAAAAATTGGGAGCAACCCAAATACCCATCAGCAAGAGAACAGGTAAATAAATTCTGGCCATTTCATACAATAGAATACTAAACAGTAATTTTTTTAAATACACAAAACAACACGAGTGAATCTCACAAATATTAAGCCAAGCAAAAGAATCCAGACACAGTATATGATTTCACTTATGTGAGATTCAAGAGGAAAACAGTGTAGTTCCGTTAACTGCAATTAATCTCAAATGTACACAATAGTTGCACTTGTAGAGTACGTAAAGATAAAATTATCTCAGCTCTTTTTTCCTTGAAAAAAGAAAGAAAGGAAAGGGAAAAAAAAAAAAAAGATGTGCAGAAACGACATCTTCTTCAGGGAGACTGAGCTCCCGTTCACAGAATGCTGTCATAGTGTATCAAACATGACAGTGTGTCAAATACAAAAAAATTGGAGAAAGACATGATCCAGGACTGTAAAACTCAGCATTCTTTTCCTAGGGAGGATGGCCTGGTAGAAGGAACAGGGGCAAGAATCACAGGACCTGACTCTGGCATAGTCAGCAGACCTTGGGCAAGGGTCTTAAACTTCACATCTCAGGCTTCCCATGTGTGTGGTTTGTGGCACACAAAGGACCATTCAAACATAAGTCATCATCAAAGACTGTGTTCATTTACTCAACAGAGTAATCATTACAAACCAGGGCTGTGCTAAGCACTGTGGGTCCACAAATAAGTAGAACCCAGGCTCTGTCTTCAAGGCACCCACAATCCAGAAAGACATGGAGACGGACTTACACAAACAGATGATAAGACAATAAGCAAACAAGTGTCAAGAAGTAAACGTGGATGGGCCACGATGGTGGCGTTATTTTGAACAGATTAATGAATTAGATCAATAGCTAACATTTATTGAATGTTTACCATGTCCCAGACCTCTTATTAACATCTAATCCTCAGAAGAACCCCGTAAAACTAGCTATTACTATTATCCACATTTTTCTGAGGTGGAAAATGAGGTAAGTTAATCAATTTGTCCAAAGTTACCAATAAGAGGCCTCACCGGGATTTGAACCCAAGGAGCCCGACTTCAAAGTCGGCCCTCTTGATCACTACATGTACAGCCTTCTTGAAACCAGTTATCACTTCTTGAAACCAGTTTATAGTCTATGAAAAGATTTCACTGTTCTTATCCAGCTAAAACCCACATTCCCTAGGAAAATAGGGAAGGGACTACAGCCCCCTAGCAGTGGGCGTGCTTGGGCCTCCTGCAAAGCCATGCTTAGAATGAGGCTTTGAGCCCTTCCCACATCCTTGTTAGTGCACAGTTCACTGGTGACAGAGAACACCACGCCAGTGATCTTTTTACTTCTGGAGTCTATGAATTAAAAACAAAAAAATCCCTAATCCAATGGGAGCGACTTTGCCTATGGCCCTAGTTTGAGCTTCAAGAGGCTACAGACTGGAAGAACACAGCAGCAAAGGGAGTTATAATTGTTCAGGAGTTCATGAGAAGGCCTGTGGGTTTTCCAGGTCACTTACTTATCCTTCCCACGGCCTTATCCTTCAGTCACTTCAGACCTCATTCCTAGAGAAGGGGGCAGCGGCCGACAAGAAGGAACTTAAGACCAAACTCTACAACATGCCAAGAACCAGGTAAAAAGCTTCGATGTGATGGAGCCAATTTGGGCCCCGAGAAGGGAAAGGAACAGGTTTGAGAGTTAAGTGTGTACCTAGCAAGATCCTTCCTTTTTACCAAGTGTCACTGTCTGTTAACTGTTCAGGTGACGTATTTTCCATCATCACCTGGCACCAGCAATGATTTTCTAGAATGCACGGACAGGCCGCAGAGAAGGGAGTCAGGGAAAGAGCCTCGTCCAGCTGGTCTCCTGCCCTCTTCGCCTCCACCCCATCCAAACATCTCCCAGCACAAACATCCTGATTGGGCTGCCGTGTGGGAGCGTGGGAAACGGCTCACTTTCTCAAGCCACCAGAAGTTGGCAGTTACCAGTTGCCAGTGGGAAGTGATCACATGGAAGCCACATACAGACAACTTGGTTTTAAAAAGCTGTTTTCCAGTGAAATTTAAATCAGGCCAACAATTTTGAACATGTTCCCGGTGCCTTACATTATTGAGAATCTGGGCACAGGAATTTCTATTTTCACAAGGAATGCTTTAAGGAATTGAGTTTTTAGACAAGAAGCATGATGCCCTGCCTGCAAATGCTTTGGACGAAGTCCAGATAACCCTCCTTAGTATTAGTAGGAAAATTATTTTTC
Source organism: Neophocaena asiaeorientalis asiaeorientalis (assembly GCF_003031525.2). NCBI lineage: Eukaryota > Metazoa > Chordata > Mammalia > Artiodactyla > Phocoenidae > Neophocaena > Neophocaena asiaeorientalis. The sequence continues at coordinate 3,332,415 of NW_020174933.1, read as the reverse complement.
AGGCAGTTTTATGGCACATTCAACTCACTTGTCTATGATAATGAAGAAAGATGTCATATACAGAACACCCGGAAGTTTCATTTGATTCCTAAACTTCTTAGTAAACGTTTTCAGTATTGTTTTTGTTTTTCTCCAAATGTAACAATTAATGGCCCACTTGATGAACGATATTCCTTTACATTCGGGTGCCGGGCTTATTTCACAAATCTGTCCAGCTCTTGATACTCCTACTGGCCTAGTTCCTTTTCTCCGTCTTCTTCAAGTCGAGCAATTCAATAGAAGGGCAGGCGCACAAAGGGAGGGGTCTAAAAGGCACTTAGGAGGCCAGGAGGACAGACCTGGGTACCACTGAGACAGGCTAGGACCTGGGACCCTCTACCGGGGGGCTTGCACTTGGACCTGGACAGACGTCTCCTCCGGCAAGAGAATACAAAGGCACTATAGGGGACTAAAAATAACTGTGTGCATGCGCAGTTGGGACAAATTATGAACAATACGATACAAAAAGGCCACAAACCAATCGCCACTTCTGAGGCCCCTGGAGCAAAAGCAGGCTATTGCGCATGCCCCCTGCACACAGCACCACCAAGGGGGTGGGTAGGCCACCTAAGCCACCCCTCAGGCCCGACCCACCAATCCGCTCCCTCCCTCACCCCCTTTAAGGGACCAGCTCACCGCGTCCCCCTAGGAGAACAAGCAAGGGCGCCTGTTTCTTGTTTTTACCCCTCAAGCTGCAGCACAAGTCCCAGTAAAGCCTTGCCTGAGTTTCTTGTCTGGTTTCTTATCAATTTCTATTGATTAAAGAATCCAAGGACCGGGCTTCCCTGGTGGCGCAGTGGTTGGGAGTCCGCCTGTTGATGCTGGGGACAAGGGTTCGTGCCCCGGTCCGGGAAGATCCCACATGCCGCGGAGGGGCTGGGCCCGTGAGCCATGGCCGCTGAGCCTGCGCGTCCGGAGGCTGTGCTCCGCAACGGGAGAGGCCACAACAGTGAGAGGCCCGCGTACCGCAAAAAAAAAAAAAAGAATCGAAGGACCCAGGTCGGTAACACCATCTCCAAAGGGACTAGGCTGGGCACCACAGAGAAAGTCACGCAGCCGCCTGTCCAGCTGCCCAGGGCTGTCGCCATAACAGCTCTTCACCCAGTTGCTTAAGCCAGGAAACCTGGCACGCGGCCTTGATTCCTTGCTCCTTCTCATCCCATGTCCTGTGTGTCCGGCCTCCAAAGTATACGGCACTTTCTCCATCCCTGCGACCACCAACATCCCTCTTCCCCACCTCTTGCACCCATATAACGGGCTCTTTCTCGCCTCTTCCAGGGCTCAGCTGAAGTAATTAACACCTTCTAAGGGAGCCTCCTCCATCCATGCAGTGTAGGCTCCCCTGGCTGGCCCCTCCTCCTCCCTTCCCTCACGCCTGGCCCCCATTTATATCTCCGCCTCCTATTTGTGTCCTTCCGGGCACAGACCACAGATTGTAGAGATCTCACTGACTCATCTGCCAGCTCTGGACGCTCTCCCCACCGCCACAGTACATCCCTTGCGGTCCAGGACCAGGTCCGTCTTAGTCTGTGCCATAGCTACAGAGCTTATCCCCTGCCTGGCACACTGAGCTCCCTCCCTCCCCGACTACCTCCAGGAAGTGCACAGAGGAGGTCCATAGGGATAAAGCCTCCCACCAAGACTGTGTTTTTGTTTTTGCGGTACGCGGACCTCTCACTGTTGTGGCCTCTCCTGTTGCGGAGCACAGGCTCCGGACGCGCAGGCTCAGCGGCCATGGCTCACGGGCCCAGCCGCTCCGCGGCATGTGGGATCTTCCCGGACCGGGGCACGAACCCGTGTCCCCTGCATCGGCAGGCGGACTCTCAACCACTGCGCCACCAGGGAAGCCCCCAAGGCTGTTTGAGAAATACTGCCCCGTGAGCTTCGAGAAGGGCCACAGCATTATGTGTCCGCGGTTCTTCCGCTAGAGTGCGACACTATTTACTAAAACACTTTGCATAAATGTGAACCGATAACTCAAGTCTGAGCAAGTCTCTAGATGTAACTACCACTTTACAGGAAATACGGGGGACAGAAGCACACTTAGAGGATAGCATAGGGATGTGACCAGCAACATCCAGAATATGGGACATCCTGAAGGACAAACACCCAGTTTCTTTAATAAATGCATGGAAAAAAGGTGAGGGGAACCTGTAGATTTCAGAAGTCGTGAGGTACCTATCGACTAGATGTGATGTGTGGTCTTCACCTGGATCCTGATTTAAAACAGTCAACTGAGAGGCCAAATAAAATATTTTATGAACCTATGTGATATTGGATGACATTAAGGAAATACTGTTAACTTTTTAGGTGTGATCATGATTTTGCAGGGTTTTTTTGTTTCTGTTTTTATTTTTGGCTGCGTTGGGTCTTTGTTGCTGCGCGCGGGCTTTCTCTAGCTGCCGCGAGCGGGGTCTCCTCTTCGCTGCGGTGCGCGGGCTTCTCATTGCGGTAACTTCTCTTGTTGCGGAGCACCAGGCTCTAGACACGCGGGCTTCAGTAGTTGTGGCACGTGGGCTCAGTAGTTGTGGCACAGGGGCTTCGTTGCTCCGTGGCATGTGGGATCTTCCCGGACCAGGGCTCGAACCCATATCCCCTGCATTGGTAGGTGTAGTCTTAACCACTGCACCACCAGGGAAGTCCCCGTTTTGTTTTTAAAAAGTCACTTTTTTAGAGATACATTCTGAAATATTTACAATGAAATAAAATGTTTAGGATTTGTTTAAAAACAATTCAGTTTAGGTAAGAGGGGAGAATATTAAGAATAGGTGGGGATATAGGTGAAACTAGACACACCATAAATGGATACATGTTGAAGCTGAGTGATTCATGAGACTGCATCATAATATTCTATTTGTGCATATGTTTAAAATTTTCAAAATGAACTTTAAAAAATAGATAATGAAGTGATGAATCTAAAGTTTAAAGTCTCTAAAGAAAGGCAGTTAACTTTTATAGCTAAGCCCACACGAATGCTCTCTGCGAGAAGGAGGGCCCTTGTTCATTGTCTGAATTCCTCCTTCCCCAGACTTCCCCAGGTCCACCCCTTCCCTCACAACCCCTGCCTCTCCTCTACCGGAGATTTTCAGGAATGTTAGTTGCACTGGGCACGCTAGATTGTGTTAATGAGTAGAAGGTGCTGGTGAAAGCAGGTTTAGTAAGTAACAGGAACCCAAAGTTGCAGACGCTTGAGGCACCAGGTGCAGGGCCCGGAGTCCAGAAAGAAACGATTATTAAACATAAGTATTATACAGCAGTCACCAGTATTATTTTCTGTTCACCACTTGTGCCAGCTGAAAAATTACGTGGATTATAGGACCAGGTTTTAGTTTTGATATGAATGTTGGTGAGGAAAAGTCTAGAATAGAAATAGATGCGCTGGAGTTTTTTTTTTTAATTGTTTACACTTCTCCAAACTCACCATGGTGTTTCACCTACTTAACACTGCGTGCTTTTGCGTTTAGGGTCCCCTCGGCCTTGAAGACCCTCACTCAGCTCCTGTCTGTGGCAAAGTCCCATTTCTCCCTGTGAAGCCCTCCTGCCCTCCCCAAGCAGGGTTTATTTTAGCACCAGCTCCTTTACATCTGCACCTCTCTCTATCTTTGGGCCATTTACAGGCCCAAAATGGAGTCGCTTATGCTAAGCCCCACATCACCAAACTGAGACTTAATTATAGTTTCCACTCTATATGGAATCTTAAACCAGTCAATCAGAAACCACCTGATCAGCACTAGTGAGGTCATCTGCTGGGTAGACCCCTGCCCTCCCCTAAAGAAAAGTAACTTTGCAATACTAGGACCTGCTTTTTTTGGCCAGATAACTTCCCTGTTCCCACTCCCTCCTGCCTATAAAAGTCTTTCATTTTGCATAGCTCCTCGGAGCTCCTTTCTATCTGCTAGATTGGATGCTGCCCAATTCAAATCGATTTTTGCTCAAATAAATGCTTAAAAATTTTAATACGCCCCAGTTTATCTTTTAACAGTTCGTAATTAGCACCTTGGAGTCCTGACTTAGGAGCCCTGAGTCCCAGTGGCACCAGCACATTCCTTGCTGTGAATTATGTAATAGGGAAGAACAAATCTAACTCTATATTGGATCTGTTTCTTTCATTTTAACCTTGAAGCAGTTATACTCCAATAAAGATCTATTATTAAAAAACAAAACAAGGGGCTTCCCTGGTGGCGCAGTGGTTGAGAGTCCGCCTGCCAATGCAGGGGACACGGGTTCGTGCCCCGGTCCGGGAAGATCCCACATGCTGCGGAGCAGCTGAGCCCGTGAGCCATGGCCGCTGAGCCTGCGCGTCCGGAGCCTGTGCTCTGCAACGGGAGAGGCCACAGCAGTGAGAGGCCTGCGTACCTCAAAAATAAATAAATAAATAAATAAATAAATAAAAACAAAACAAAACAAAAAAGAATGTTGCCTGTAGCCTGAAATATACAGGACAGCCCATTCTCAAGGCTTTGAACTTTAAAGGTATAACACTTCTCCATTCATATAGAGATAAAAAGTTGCAGAACAGAGAATAACATTTGTCCTGTTGGACGTTTATAGGAACATTGTCACCAGACCTACATGGACAGCTGCAAGAACAAAGGATTCTGGCACCAAGAAGTGGGCACCAACCAACCACACCCCCTTGCCTTTTGGTATAAAAGAAGCCCGAACCCTAACTCAGGGAAGATGGTTCTTTGGGACGCTAGTCCCCCATCTTCTCAGTCGGCTGGCTTTCCAAATAAAGTCACTATTCCTTGTCCCAACACCTCTCTCGATTTATTGGCCTGTCATTCAGCGAGCAGTATGAGCTTGGACTTGGTAACTATAACATGGCAAAACTCTTGTGAATTTTTTTTTTTTTTTTGGCCACACTGCACGGCTTGCAGGGTCTTAGTTTCCCAACCAGAGAGCGAACCCACGCCCCCTGCAATGGAAGCCCAGAGTCCTAACCACTGCACCGCCAGGGAAGTTCCAAAACTCCTATGAATTGAATGCATTCCTGAGAAAGCCTGTCTGTATTATTGAGGGCTAAAGTAATAATGATGATGATGATGATGATGTTATATTATTGTCTTAAGGTAACTCTAACAAAAAATTGCCTCGCTGAGGTTTTTGGTAGCGTAATAATACATCGCTTCTTTATTGAAAAACAGCTACCTCCAGCACACTGACCAACGTAAATACCGCCCTGAATCTTGCTGACAGTTCACACTGGGAAAAAGAAGCTCCTTCAGCAAAGTTAATGCTCAGCTCAGCGTGTTACTAGCGCAACTTAACAGCCCTGTACAGAACACACCTATTCACTCACCCCAAGGAACACACCAAACAACAGGCTCTTCAACCAGCTGCACCATCAATTACATCACAAAACGCCCCTGGGTGAAAATGCAAGCCTCACAGGGCTAACAGTTGGAGCCACTCACTTACAATTGTTTCAACTCAGCTGACAGTAAGAAGAGGTGACAGAGCACTAACTCATGATGAGGAAGTGGCCCCCACTTAAAAAAAAAGCACTTCCAATCTCCTGTGCATCTTTAAAGTGAACTCACAGGCAAATGAAGCCCTGGAGAAAGTCTAAATGCAGATACTCCATACATTAAAATTATGTGTTAGATTCCTTACATTCAAGCAAATGCTGAGGAAGTGAAACAACAGCCATCTTTTTTGACTTCAATGAGCCTGGTAGCAGGCCCCAGGGCAGAATGCTTTTCCCCTGCAACCCTGAGGGGAAAGCCTTCTTTAAAACAGATGTGGTTAAGAATACTTGAGGTAAGCACAAATAAGAAACAAATGGGCTCCTTTTAGAAATGCAAAGAGCAGTACTGGGAAGACAATGAAATTGCTTGCAGTTGCAAAAGCAAACTCCATGGGTGGGAAGAAGCAGGAACCTAAGGTAAAATAATTTAGGCCAAAGAAGGAAAGGGAGGCAAACACTTACTGGTAGGTTTGAGGCCCTTTACTAAAGCTGTTTGCATTTTTTTTAATTTAATACAACCACCCCTCTTTTCACGTGTATGAAACAGACAAGGAAATGACAAGAGACTTAATTTAGCTTCATGTCACAGGGCCAGCAAGTGATGGGACTAACATTTGAACCCACATCTGGTCGAGTCCATTACCGGTGCTCTTTCTGTTATACTCAGCCACCTAGTTTAGAGAAATAGGGAGCAAAAGTCCTGGAAGTTGCAAAGCTTCATGGGATGGCTCCACAGATAGAGACTGGGCAGCTAGAAAAACCTAGAAAATGAAAAGGGCCTAAGAAAAGAAAAACTTGAGAAAGAAGTCCCTGAAATAGCCTGAACTAATGACACAATCAAGGTGGAGGTTAACTGATTCCAGCCTAGAGCCCAGAGGGGACCCGGGGCCTGCCCCACTTGAGTGGTACTTGACAGTTTACAAAGCATTTTTACTCCAGTTATTGTAGCGAACCTAGTAAAGCATGCATTAATATCATCTTCTTCATTTGAGAAAAAAATGAGTTTCCGTTTATAGGACTTGCCTAAGATCATACACCAGAAATGCGAGAACGAAACTCTTGAGTCTAAATTGCAAATATTTTCTATTAACTCCACAGAACCAGAGAAATGACTCTGGCTTGAATTAGAAATAGAAGCAAAAGGATTAGCAGATAAAAACAAGGGGCAACCTGGTAGTAATAGTTAAAAGATGAGTCAGTGTTTTAAACTTAATCCAGTTAAGGTCTAATGAGAGACTCAGGATAAGTTACCCATCTCTTCTGCAGGAAATTTCTACCTGAGATTATCTGCCAACATTTAAAAATGGTTGGGAGTGGGCTTCCCTGGTGGTGCAGTGGTTGAGAGTTCGCCTGCCGATGCAGGGGACACGGGTTCGTGCCCTGGTCCGGGAGGATCCCACGTGCCACAGAGCGGCTGGGCCCGTGAGCCATGGCCGCTGAGCCTGCGCGTCTGGAGCCTGTGCTCTGCAACGGGAGAGGCCACAACAGTGAGAGGCCCGTGTACCGCAAAAAAAAAAAAAAAAGAAGAGGTGGAAGTGTCCTTCAGCATTCCAGAACAGCAGGTGATCAGGAAAGGCAAGAGAAGGGCCTTGTCCAAACCCTCAGTCTCTGGGGAGAAGTGTGCCCCTCCTTAACACCTTGGATAGAGATATCAGAAGTTCACCTGTGCTGACTAGGGCACCAGGACTCCCTGAATTTGGATTATACCAATCCCTTAATTTCAACACCAGCCCCTTAACTGGAACATCAGAAATTATAGGGAAAGAATTAAGCACTTATCTGCCTTTCCAGAACAAACCATGTCAGTGTAACCCAAAAGCCCCAGTTGATGAGGGAAAGCTCTTCTTTACAGGAGTATGCCAGCTAATAAATGTAGAAAGAATGCTAGGAACCAACAAGTAAACAACAAGACAAAATAAGACACAATTTGGCAACCGTTAATTTAATAATTGATTCAGGCAAAGATCGTCAATGGTTGCTATAGACATTAAGTGAAAGGTTGGTGGGCAAGGGGACAGCTGCATAAGGCCAAACAAAGTAACACCCCATAGCCTGCTCTCTGCTTACAAGGGGGAAAATGTAACACGACAGACATGATCTAGCTGTCATCACCTTAACATGAGCAGCTAGCAAAGCAACAACCAGACATCACTTGCCTCCTGATATTATACACTATGACATATATGGCTTCATTCATGAAGTATTCTTGTTAAATAATGTTTAACCTACTCAACAATAAAAATACAGATAACCCAATTTAAAAATAAGCAAAGGATGTGAACATACATTTCTCCAAAGGAGATATGCAAATAGCCAATAAGCATGAAAAGATGCTCAACATCACTATCATCAGGGAAATGCAAATCAAAACCACAATGAGATACCCCTTCACACCCACCAGGATGGCTAAAATCAAAAAGTCAGATAATAACAAGTGTTGATGATGACGTGGAGAAATCGAAACCCTCATACATTGCTGGTGGGAATGTAAAATGGTGCAGTCCCTTTGAAAAACGATTTGATAGTTCCTCAAAATGTTAAACATAGAGTTACCATATGACCTAGCAATTCCACTCCTAGGTATATACCCAAGAGACCTGAAAGCTGATGTCCACACGAAAACTGGGACACGGACATTCATAGCAGCATTATTCATAATAGCCAGAAAGGAGAAACAACCTGAATATCCATGAACTCATGGAAGGAAAAATAAAACTATGGAATATTATTCAGTCATAGAAGAACTAGGAACTGCTAAGTACTGCAAAGTGGAGGAGGCTTGAAAATGTCATGCTCAGTGAAAGAAGCCAGTCACAAAAGGTCACATGTTGTATGATTCTATTTACGTGAAACGTCCAGAGCAGACAAGTCCATAGAGACAGACAGTAGATTAGTGGTTTCCAGGGACCGGGGCAGTGGGGAGGTGGGGGAGATGGGGAAGGACTGCTGAAGGATACTGGGTTTGTTTGGGGGGTGAGCAAAATATTCTGGAGTTAGACAGTGGTGATGGTTACACAAGTCCCTGGGTATACAAAAAACACTGAACTGTACACTTTAAAGGGGTGAATTTTAGGGTAGGTAAATTATATCTCATAACACTGTTATTTAGAAAATCGAGGAGGTGTAGAAAACAAAGGGGAATGTGTACATACATATGTTTGTACATTTGAGACTCTCTCTGCAAAGAGATAAAAAATTCATGAATAGTGATTGTCTCTGGGGAGAGAACAATGATGGGCCTGGAGGCCAGGGTAGGAAGGAAACTTCCCTTAACACTGTTTTTACAAGTTTTGTTAACCATTTGCACTGTCTTACTATTCCCCAAATTAATTTAAAAATAAAATTCTACGTGTTTTCTAAAGAAAACAATGTTTAACCTGAATATTTTCAAAATTACCAGTTTTCAGAAAATACAGAGATGGAATAACAGGCTAGACTACATTACAAAGAAACAGTCAAATGCAGAAGGTGGGACATTCTACAGGACATTAAGCTGTGACTCTTAAATAAAGTGAGAAATAAAAAGGGGGAGCGTATTGGTCAAAATTAAAAGAGACTAGCGACTTCCCTGGTGGTGCAGTGGATAAGACTCCGTGCTCCCAATGCAGGGGGCCTGGGTTCGATCCCTGGTCGGGAAACTAGATCCCACATGCATGGCGCAACTAAGAGTTGGCGTGCTGCAACTAAGGAGCCCACGTGCTACAACTAAGGAGCCGACGAGCCGCAACTAAGGAGGCCCAGTGCAACCAAATAAATAAATAAAATAAAAAATTAAAAGAGACTAAAGAGCCAAATGTAATGCTTTTCATCCTTTGGGCCCCAGTCTGAATGAGTCTAGCTATAAAGGACAGCTTTGGGGATATTGGAGAGATTTGATATGTACTGGGCATAAACTGATAACAGGAAATTATTATTGATTTTGTTTAGTTTGATAATAGTATGCTGGTTAGGTAGGGAAATGCTGTTACTGTCTTAGGAATGCACAGTAAAATATTTAGTGATGAAATGTCATGATGACTGTAATTTATTGTTACTTTGGATACATGACTAAAGAGAAATTAAACAAATAGGGAAAATGCTAACAACAGTTACCTTTATGTAATGTGTCTATGGGTGTTCATGATCCACATGTCTCCCCTTTTGTGTGTGTGTGTGTGTGTGTGTGTGAAAACATTTCTAATTAAAAATTAAAGGGACTTCCCTGGTTGTCCAGTGGTTAGGACTCCGCACTTCCACTGCAGGGGGCACGGGTGTGATCCCTGGTTGAGGAATTAAGATCCCACGTGCAGCACAGCCAAAAAAAAAAAATTTAAGAAAAAAATTTACCTGAGGACAAAGCACTTAAGAAACCTGCTCCTTAAGGGATAAGAACCAACTTTTTTCACAAGCAATGCAATGGGGAGTGATGTGATGCAGTGTGAGTCCCGTGAGAGCAGGGATCATGTGTGATATCACTCATTGTGTGACGCAGCCTCACACACCTGGCCCCAAAGTCTGTACATTACAGTGCTGAGAGACTGTCAAATGAATAAATGAATGAAGGAGGGGAAGGAGTCGGTATCCAAGGTGGCATAGTATAAAGACCGCAGAACTAGGGGTGGGAAGATCTGAGTTCAAGGTCTACCTCGACCCGAGCTGAGTGTATTTTGACAAGGCCCTTAGCTGCATGTGTCAGTGTTCTCTCTAATAGGGGGCTCATCCTATCACCTGCCTGAGCGACCTCACAGGGCTGCTGCGTGTCTCAGATGAGATAACACATGAGCAAGCCTCATTGCACTCACCTGCAAATAGCTCTAGAACCCACAACCCGTGTCCACACACCACCGTCACCCTCCCCTGGACCCTGACAACAGGTCTCTAGCTGTGGAATTCACTCTTCCTCCTCCACACCTCCCCTAAAAGTCCTTTACCCACAGGCAGCATCATTTTTTAAAACCTTTTTATAATTAGTCTACTTTTTTTTTTTTTTTTTTTCCGGTACGCGGGCCTCTCACTGCTGTGGCCTCTCCCGTTGCGGAGCACAGGCTCCGGACGTGCAGGCTCAGCGGCCATGGCTCACAGGCCCAGCTGCTCCGCAGCATGTGGTATCTTCCTGGACCGGGGCACGAACCCGTGTCCCCTGCATCGGCAGGCGGACTCTCAACCACTGCGCCACCACGGAAGCCCTAATTAGACTACTTTTAAGGGAGAATTTAAGGGAGAATTTTCAAACACACACAGAAGAATCACCAAAATTATCCACACACTCTAGTTCTTGCTTTATCTATTCCTTCCACACATGTGCATATTTATTTTTTCTTTTTTGAAGTATTTTAAATGAAATTCCAGGCATCAAATTATTTCACCTGTCCATATTTCCATATGTATCTCTCCTAGAAAAGCAGTTTGTCTCCAAGATGTGTTTTACGGCCACTTTGTTTCCATCAGGATCCAACAAAATCCTTACCTTACATTTGGTTAGCTTGTCTCTTAAGCCTCTTTTAATCTATGCAGTTCTCCCTCCTTTTTCTCCCATGCCATTTATTTGTTGAGGAAATGGAAATCTTTTACAAATAAATCATGTGGGGGGGGGATAAATCAGGAGTTTGGGATTGACTATACACACTACTATATTTAAAATAGATAATCAACAAGGACCTCCTGTATAGTGCAGGGAACTCTGCTCAATATTCTGTAATAACCTAAACGGGAAAAGAATTTGAAAAAGAATAGGTACATATATAGGTATAACTGAATCACTTTGCTGTACACCTGAAACGAACGCAACATTGTAAATCAACAATATTACAGTATAAAATAAAAATTAAAAAAAAAATCATGTCACTCATCTAGCTTGAATCTCTAATGGTATCCCACTGCTTCACAGAATAAAGTAATGAATACCTAGCGTTCATTCATACCTTCATTCATTCAACAGATCATAACAGAGCACCCACCCATGTGCCCCAGACCCTACTCCTGGTGTGTACCTGGGAGACAGCGGTGAATAAGGCAGGTCAGACGCTGCCCTCAAAGGGTTCAGACTCTAACGGGAAAGATGAGCAACACACAAGTAAACAAATAAACTAGTTTTAGGTGGCTATACATGCTAGATGAAATCAAGACAGAATGCAACAAAACAACACGCACAGGCGTCTGCATGTGAGCAGAGACCTGTGTGACAGGACGGTGCAGAGGGGAGAGGAGTGTCTACACCGGGGTGGGACAAGCTGGCTGTGGCCGAGGAATAGAAAGTGGCTAGTGAGGCTGGAGCCCAGCACGTGAGGACAGCCAGGGTAATAAGGGATGACGGTGGAGAGCCAGCGTGACTGTACCGTCACCACACGTGGTGAGAAGCTGGATGTCATTAAGTGCAAAGGGAAACACCTGGAGGGCTCTGAGCTGCAGTGTCCGGGTCTGACTTAGCTCCCCCAGTTCTTGCACCACCGCCCTCACTCACGCTGGCTTTCATTCTGTCCTGAAGACATGCCAAGCTCCTCCTCTCTGTAAGCTCCTGGTCTCACACTCAGTAACGAGGCACCATTCTGCCCCTTCCCCTTTTCACATGGCTAACCCCCTACCCATGCTTTAGTTCCAGGTGGAGAAGGTCTAGCTCAGTTTCACCACAATATATGATCTTCTTCCTCATTGCACTTATCACAGTGTCGTTACTAGTTTAATGTCTGTCTTCCTCACTAGACTGTAAAGAGCAGAAACAACACTGCTCTGGTTTCTATCTCCAAAGCCTAGCACTGGTCCTGGCATGTTAGGCAACAAATTAAATATTTGTTGAATGACTAGATGATGTACCTCAACATTGCACTGCATTATATGAGAAATAACAGCCAGTGTCCTGTACATAGTAAAGGTATATATTCAACACCTGGTCACTTGATCAGAGAATACCAAAGATCCACCACAAAACGAACCTTAGAGATAATCTTATCAAACCTCTTTGTTTTATAATAAGAGAGGTCTGGAATAATAAGAGGGTGAGATATGAAGTGACTGGACCTCAATTATAAGTTGGTTAATCAACCTGATTCATCAATTTCACTTTAGCCCCCATTAGAAATTAATACTCTATCAAGTATTCTGTGGCTCAGCGGCCACAGAATAGACCACAGGGCACCTTTGGGCAAATTAGAAGCAAGTCCCCCTTCCTCTGAATGGCCCCAGGCCCATGCTGAGGTTCAGGGCTTGGTGAGTGGCCTGAGGGCTGGACTTTAGCCGGTTTGTCCCCTCAGTCAGAGCCTTGTGCTGCAAACCACCTGCATAACCATGGGTGGTGGCCCCGGACTTAACGATAAACTTCCTATGTGCCAGTAAGTGTGGCAGGTCCACGAGTGACGTCAAGAGGAATACGACACAATCTCAGGGAGCCAGGCCGGCCTGCAGCTCAAGACTAGGACGGGGCTGCATGTACCCTCCCATCAAACCTGCGCCTCCCCAAAAAAGTCACGGGACCATGTCGAATATGGAGAAACACCTATTTAACTTGTAGTTTGCTGTCAGAGAACTTAACAACAATGCCAAGAAATATGAGAGAGAAGAAAAGGCTGGAAAGGCCAAGATTAAAAAGGCCGTTTAGAAGAGCAATCCAGAAGTGGCAAGAACACACATTGAAAATGCAATCCACCAGAGGAAACAAGCAATTAATTTCTGGAGTGTGAGCGCTGGGACTCCTGCTGTGGCAGCAGGAGTTCAGACTACGGGCAAGGTGACAAAGTTCACGGCCGTTGGTTGGCTCTGCGGATGCTACATGGAGGGGTATGAACCTCCATGAAAAGATGTTTGTCCTGATGGACACGTGTAAACACCAACTGGAAATGCTGAAGGTTCAAACGCAACAAAGGGAAGACACAATGAGTCACTCCACAACCCTAACAATATACCACAAAACCAAGTGGATATGTTGCTTCAAGAAATGGCAGATGAAACTGGCCTTGATGTCAAATGCAACTACCACGGGGTCAGTAGGTTCTATAGGCACAAGTGTTGCTTCAATGGAACAGGATGAACTCTAAGAGACTTGCTTGTCTGCATGATCAAGAGTAAGTTACAGCGCTTCCCTGGTGGCGCAGTGATTGAGAGTCCGCCTGCCGATGTAGGGGACACAGGTTCGTGCCCCGGTCCGGGAAGATCCCACATGTGGCAGACTGACTGGGCCCGTGAGCCATGGCTGCTGAGCCTGTGCATCCGGAGCCTGTGCTCCGCAACGGGAGAGACCACAGCAGTGAGAGGCCCACGTGCCGCAAAAAAAAAAAAAAAAATCTAGCACGAGGGACTTCCCTGGCGGTCTAGTGGTTAAGACTTCGCCTTCCAATGCAGGGGGTGCAGGTTCGATCCCTGGTCAGGGAAATAAGATCCCACACGCCGCGCAGTGCGGCCTTAATAAATAAATAATTTTTTAAAAAAGAATTCCTTGGTAAGGTTGGTGGAATAAAGCAACATTTTTCTTTCTTTTTTTTTTTTTTTTTTTTTTGCCGCGCCTTCCCGATCAGGGATTGAACCCATACCCCCTGCAATGAAATGTGGAGCCTTAACCACTGGACCACCAGGGAAGTCCCTGAAGCAAGTTTTGAAGAAAGTCAGTGGCCTGTATTGGCAGAGAAGGTAGGGTAAAAATAGGAAGAACGTTAGAAGATCTTAAGAGTTAAATTTACCTTACTTAAGGAAAGATTCCTATATGTAAGTGGTATAATGAAAATCAGTTTGTGGAAGATGTATGTGGTGTGTGTGTGTGTGAGAGAGAGAGAGACAGACAGACAGACAGTCATGAGGAAGGGAGATGAGGAGATGCATCAGGAGAGCAGTATACAATCTTTTTGCTCCCAAGGATATCCTTTTATTATTTTTCATAGCCGTAAAGAATTTTATTTCCCAAACTGCTTATTAAACAATAACTAATTCATTTCTCCATGTTTATGAATCAAGACATGAATAACATCATATGTAATCAAATCATGTACTAGATTTAAACACTGGCCCACTCCCCTCTCGTTACCCAGGATGGGGTCCAAAGAATGACTGGTTTCATCACTGGGACTGTGCTGATTTACAAATAAAGAGATTACTCCACGTGGAGAATCAGATCTTATCATGCAATGGCCCACAGGATCAAGTTAGGAAACCAAGATGGCCCCTCGTTCCACCATGGAATATTCCCCAGCAATACCCTCTGCTCTCAAATTAAGGCAGAGGCATACGATGTCTAGATACCATCAAATCAGCAGCTCTTGAACATTTTGGTCTCAGGATCCCTTTATATTCTTAAAAATTATTAAAGAACCCCTAGAATCTCATGTTTATATAGGTTATATTGATCAATACTTATCATACAAGAAATTAAAATTGAGAAAAATTTAAATATTTATAATACTTAAATAATAATGAACTCATTACATGTTAACATAATTTTAAAGAAAATAAAACCCAAAAGTACCTAGGGAGAGAAGTGTCGTTGTTGTACATTTGTGCAAATCAATTTGATGTCTAGCTTAATGGAAGATAGCTGGATTCTCCTACCTTCTACACTCAATCTGTTGTGATAAATATCACAACACATGTAGATATCACATATCCTGTAGCCTCTAGTGAGCTCCACTATATACACATGAGAGCATGGGAGTATAAAAAGCAAACAACGTTTTCGTATTACCAGGAAAAGAGTTTTGACCTTGTGAATTTCTTGAAAAAGTCTCCAGGACGCCCAGGAGTCCCCAGACCGCACTGTTAAAACTGATGAGTTGGGTCATCACTAATCGTACCCTTTCCAAGGGCTCCAAACCCAGCTCTCAGCTTGTTCCCTGCTTTCCTACTTCCCCTCATAAACCAGTGTCAAGGCTTCCATTCACCTTCCAACCTAACTGCTCTTTTGAAGGTCTACAAGCTCCAGGACATCTCCATGTTCTGGTCCCCTTGTTGGTCTCTAACACCACCGAGTCAAACCTGGGCTAATGCCTTCTCACTCAAGTCAGCTCTGCCAACCATCTCATCATTCGCTCCCGCCTCAAGATCAAGAACCTCTCCCTCCCTGCCTTCTCCTCCGCATTCCATGTGTGACTGGTCAGAAATCTTGCTGATGCATCTTAGATCAACTCAGGTTCACCGGCTCCTCTCCTTGCCCCATTCCTGTACGCTCTAATTCCTGCATATCTGATAAATCAGTAACTTATGGGACTGGTTTTCCTGCTCCCAAACTCTTCTTGTCCATTTGTTCATGCTGTCTTGCAAACCACTGCCAGACTTATCTTACTAAAGACGGGCATGCCTTGTGACCAGCTACAGACAGTATAACCCAGCAACCACTAACCTTCCAGGAGCCGTCTTTCATGACCCTCCATGTAATGTATTGCATCGTTTGGCTCCACATCTTCAGCTCTCCCTGTATCCATGCCTGTTACCACCACAGCGTGGTGGGGGTGGGGGGGGATGACCTTGCTTCACCCATTGACCCTGGGCTCAGCCATGAGACTTGCTTTAGTCCCTGAGATGTTAGGAGGCATGACCCAAGGGAAGGCTTGGAAAAGCACTATGCATTTCCACTTACTCTTTTATGCTTCTGACATCTCCATGAAAAAGGACATGCTTAAGCTGGCCCTCTGAAGCAGCACCATCCAATAGAATTTTTAGTGGTGATGGATACATTCAACAGCAGCGTTGTCCAATCTAGTGGCCACTAGCCACTAGTGAGGGTGTTGAACATTTGAAATGTGGCTAGTGTGACTCAAAAGCTGAAATTTTAATATTATTTCATTTTAATTAATTTAAAATAGCTATACATGGCTAATGACCGTATTAGGCAAAACAGCTGTGGAGGTTGAGACACCTCCCTCCCCCACCACCTCCCAGAGCAGAACCAGATCATCCCAGT
>NW_020174933.1:3302159-3316029 GCF_003031525.2 Neophocaena asiaeorientalis asiaeorientalis | reverse complement strand
CCACCATAATTCAGCCCACCACCTGCAGATTCCAGATACATGAGCAACAAGTGCTTATAGTTATATGCCACTGACGTTTTTGTGGCTGTTTGTTACACAGCAAGAGCTAACTGATACATTTATCCCCTGACCCCACTGCCTATGCCAGACTGAACCCTCCTATGCCCACAAATACACTCTGCTCCAGTGGGGTCATATTCCTCACTTTCCCAGCATATGCCAAGCTTGTTCCCATCCTCATGCATTTACCCCTGCAGTACCTCCCCCCATGAATGGCCTCTTCATTTCCCCCTCCGCCTACTGAAAATGGACCTGTCTTTCAAGTCTTAAATGTAACCTCCTCTGTAAAATCTTTCCTCATTACTCTAACTCACAGCACTCCCTTGGGTCCATCACATGTTTAGGTCTGATGCTTGAAAGCATTATGAGTCAGACACAGATTTGGGCTGAAATCCTACTTTGGGTTTTTTTTGGTTTTGGGGGGTTTTTTTTTGCGGTACGCGGGCCTCTCACTGTTGTGGCCTCTCCCGTTGCGGAGCACAGGCTCCGGACGCGCAGGCTCAGCGGCCATGGCTCACGGGCCCAGCCGCTCCGTGGCATGTGGGATCCTCCCGGACTGGGGCACGAACCCGTGTCCCCTGCATCGGCAGGAGGACTCTCAACCACTGCGCCACCAGGGAAGCCCTAGTTTGGGTATTTTTAACTGATGCGATGGGTAATTACTAATTATTGTTATTATTTCTTCATCTGAAAAAAAGGGGGCACGTTGTTTTGAGGATTAAATAATATAAAACTAGCAAGTTCCTGACACATGTAGATATACTCATCCAATAATCACTTTCCTTCTCAGTGGGTTTCCTTTGATTTTCTTAATCTAATGCCCAGAACAGTACAGACCATCTAGTTCACGCTCACACTTCCTGTCAATTCACCCTTTCACTCAGGGCCATGTGAGGGTTTCCATCAGCTCAAAACAGCATCTACAAAACTACAAATAGTGGTGGGTGCTGTGATGTGGCACCAGATCCTCATTCAGCTCCTGGGAATGCAGTCCTCGGCCCTCCTCTTCGATAACTGCCTCCGTGGAAAAAACTGCCTCACCCGAGGGTCACACCCGGGTCCAGGGCAGCCCTTATGGAATCACTGATCACTGTAAGGACATGGAGGTCCATCCCTCTCAGGAGACTTGAGAGAGCTCTGAAAGGCCATCCCACCCCCAGAGCTCCCAGGGGACTGGCTGGATGCCCTTGCTGGCCTGCATGCACTGCAGCTCCACTACTCCGCTCAATCTTTCTTCACTGCCCTCCCTTCTACAATTGTGGATCTGCGAAGCTCACCCTAATGAAATAACCTACCTGCTAATCTCCATCTCAGAGTCCTTCCTGGGAACCCAAACTGAAGCACAGAAATAAGATGCAAAGAGAGCTCTGGGAGTCTTTCTCACTGAAATGCAGATTAAAAACCCGGATTGAGGGCTTCCCTGGTGGCGCAGTGGTTGAGAGTCCACCTGCCGATGCAGGGGACACGGGTTCGTGCCCCGGTCCGGGAAGATCCCACATGCCGTGGAGTGGCTGGGCCCGTGAGCCATGGCCGCTGAGCCTGCGCGTCTGGAGCCTGTGCTCCGCAACGGGAGAGGCCACAGCAGTGAGAGGCCCGCGTACCGCAAAAAAAAAAAAAAAGGGATTCCTGTCAGCCCCCCCCTTCTGGGCCAACCCGGGGTGTTTTTTTTTTTTTGTTTTGCGGTACGCGGGCCTCTCACTGCTGTGGCCTCTCCCGTTGCGGAGCACAGGCTCCAGACGCGCAGGCTCAGCGGCCATGGCTCACGGGCCCAGCCACTCCACGGCATGTGGGATCTTCCCGGACCGGGGCACGAACCCGTGTCCCCTGCATCGGCAGGCGGACTCTCAACCACTGCGCCACCAGGGAAGCCCCAGGAATCACTTTTTAGCAATCGATTTTCTAGGTCTTTAGAACGTAATGTGGTTAGTCTGATGCCACGAGTAAAGAAGGGCGGAGGGCCCTAATTTAACATAGGGGTTCATGAATAGAATTCAGTGGGTCTGTTAAGCTAGAGAGAAAAAGAAATTTCATTTTAATTTTCAGTAACCCGTAACTGGTATTTAGCATTTCCTTCCATTATAAATGTAGGCAACAAAACAAAGTAGTATTAGCACTTAATGACCTTGCCACTAACAGAAGTCACAGATATTCTCCTATCACATTATAGTCACAGTAGGTGTCTCTGAATATTGTTTACAGTCCCCATGACCTTGAAAGTTCCGGCATTAGCTGATCGTACACTGGATCCACTGTTACACCTTGCTATTTAATACGGTTTAGAAGGAAAAAACCGCATATATTACTTAATACAATTTAAAAAAATATTTTAACTCATTTTTCAACAGAATTGATCTCCTTGGCAATCCTGTGGATTTCATCTTATGCATTTAAAAACCTAAGACAGGGTTTTACAGGCTACAGCAGACCGTGCAAGGAGGTCAGGGCAGTCAACCAACAAGGGGACACCCTCTGTCGGTGGAGACTTCGAGGACTCATTCTTTTTGGGCAAAGCCGACAAGCTCCACGTGGGTGCTGTCCCGGGCGAGATCTGCCCCGGCCAGAAGACGAGCACAGCCATTTCACCGGCAGGACAAGCTCCAGCCGCTGATGGCGTTGTTCCCTCCACTTCTGGAATGCACACGGCTTTATATGAAATCCACATGGTGCGCGGCGGCGGCAGGCGGCGGCACGAAAGGACTTTACCAAGTTGACAGCGTCCCCGAGCCCGGCCAGTTCAGAGAAGGATCCAGAGAGCGAAAGGTCCCTGTCCCGCTCCCCATCTGGCCGCCCTCCCCCCGCCCCCCATGGTGACAGTGCTCGGCTACAGGAAATTGGATCACCGGGGCGCCCTTTCCCAGCCCTTAACTCTGGACTGAGAGCAGAATCATTGCCAAGGCATATCCGGAGTCCACACACACAAATGCAGGGGCTGTCGGCTACATTCCCGGGGCGGCGAGCCCGGTTTGGCGGTCTTTTCCTGCCCCGACACCTACGGCAGTCGCAGGGCCCGCGCGCCGGCTGCAACCCAGCTCTGGCCTTTGCCCCGCGCCCGCGCCTGGTCGCAACCGCACCGGGTCCTGTCCCCAAAAGGCAGGGGACAATGGCGAGACGCGGACCGACTTCTCGGAGGTGATGCGGTCCACAGCCGCCGGGGTGGAAACGCCGCCCGGGTCCCGGGGTCCGGGGTCGCGGTGTCCCGGAGTCGGGCAGAGCGCGCGCAGGGCGGCGCAGACGGGACGAGCTCCCCAGACCCGAGTGCACCTCGGACGACAGTGACCAGGCGGCGAGGAGGTGTCGGCGGGCCGGGCGGAGGCGGGAGCCCCCTTGGGCTTGGAGACCGAGCGCCGCACCCCGCGCCCCGGTGGCCTGCGGGTCTAGGTCCCCGCCCACGACGCTCACGTCCGTCCGGCTCCGCGGGCGCCCCCGGCCCGCCCGGGCCTTCCTTCCGACGCCGCGTCAGCCCCCCGCGCCCTCCCAGACAACTGCCCCCATCTCCCGCCCGGGGTCGCACTCACGTAGACCGAGTTGAGGTCGGATTTGTCGAAGAAGCGGAGCGCAGTGCTCAGCTCCAGGGCTGGGGAGACGCGGTCGTCCCCGGCCTCCAGCTCCAGGTCCCCCTGCCCGGGGCCGAAGGGAAAGAGCTCCTGGCGGCTCAGGCAGCCCCCGGGCCCCGCCAGCAGCAGCTGCAGTAGCAGCGCCCGCGTCCACGCAGCTCCGCTCCGGCGGACCGCGGCCAACATGTTCCCGGACTGCCGTCCCGCAAACCGAGGGGCTCTGCGGCCGGAGGCTGAGGAAGGCGGAGATGTAACCGGACGCCCCTCGGCAGCCCCTCAGCGTATCCCGCCTCCCGAGGTTCCCACCCCGGGAAACAGGGGAGGGAACCGAGGGAAGATGGGGAGGGCCCCGCCCCGTCCACAGGGCGCGCCGCGGAGGCTGCCCAATGGCCGCGAGGGGGAGGGCGAGGGGCGACACCTAATCCCCCAGCCGTTCTGCCCGGGTAGCCCTCCTTCCCCGCGGGGTGATGGGCGCTGGTGGCCGCTATTCCCGAAACCAGCCCAGTTCCCACCGAACGGCCCCTCCGGGAGTAAGAGCAGAGGGCCGGGCTCTGCACCATTATCCTCGGCCCAGGGCTAAGTCGTGGAGATCGGGCGACGCGGAAATGCCCTGGATTCGGGGACACAGTCCACCCCAACGCTGCTTGGTGGCGTCCGGAGGTCGGACATGGTCAGACTGGTAGGAAGAGGGAGGAGTAGGTGCTGAGGATCAGCAAGAAGGGATCGGGCCAGGAGCATGGCCATTTACTCATCCCTCCATTCTTTCAGCTTTATTGAGTGTGGGAGCCTATGCTTGGTAATGGGAACTTCGGCCAGAAGTCGGGTCCAACCCCCAAAGTCATGAGTGTATAACAGTGTTAGGCGGGGTGGAGTCCCCAAGTGATAAAGGACATCGGGAATGGAATAGCTGGTCAAGGACAGCATCTTTGGGGATATGGAAATGAAACCAGGTCTTCCGGAAGGCATAGAATTTCACCAGGGGGCTGCAGGAGGAACTTTCTAGAAACTGGAGGGCTGAGCTGTGGGTGGATTCAAGGTGCCATCCCCCGGTGGAGAATTCGGGAAAGGAATTCCCGAATTCCAGTTCGAAGTAAGTTTAATACTAAACGTAGGAATTTGAACTCGCTCTAACCCTCACAGGAGAACTATTGAGAGTTCTTGACAAAGGGAGATAAGCGACATAAGTGGTATCCGAAATAATCCGTTGGTCATTAATTTGGCACTGGTTTGAAAGACGAGACACAGAGGTCATCAGAGGATCGCTGAAAGAAAAAAAAAAATAGGGATGAGGAAAGAAAAGTGGAAACTGAGAAGAAATGAATCTAAAAGGCATTACAGTGAAAGAAAGAATAAGACCTGATTATAAATTTGATATGGGGGATGGGGGGAGAGGAGAAGAGTTTAAATTGGGTGGAAGGTTTTGAGCCTGGAGGATTGCAAAACATGTGTTGCCTTTTGAAATCAGGAAATGGGAGCTGGGAAGTTGGGAGTTGGGTATGTGTTTGATGTCAGACCTGTTAACCTGGAGGGGTCAACAGGGTATCCCCCATTGCCTGTTGCCCACTAAAATTAAGGACCTGGGACCCAGTTTGGGAGAATTCTCCCAATAAACAGCAAGTTCTGTATAATGTTTAAGGAGCATGAGTCCAGTAGAAAATATGAAGAAAAAGCCAACGAAATACACCATCGTTTTGCAATCACAATACCCCTAGGAGCCAGAAACCATCCCCACTTTACAGAAGAGAGACAGGGACCCAGAGAGGTTTAAATCACTTTGCTAAGGTCACACAGCTGCAAGCCTGCCCGGGACCCAGGGTGGTCTGATTCCCCCTTCACCACTACACCAAGTAGAGTCATTATTGCTACATTTGTTTCTCTTGATGTTAAAGAGCACCTAACGCTGCCTGCCTGCAGTCTGCTGCCAGATCCAGCGGCTTTTCTTTCAGTTCCCTCCCAGAATTGCAGCGCCCGGAGCCTGAAGCCTCCGTCCTGCCCCAGAAGGACTTCCTGCTCTACCCCATGCCATCCGTAGCCTCAGCTGCTGCACCGCCCGTCTCTGGGCTTCTGGGCCCCAGCTCTGCCCCTTCCAACGGAGAGAACTCCATACAGAGGCTCTTCTTTCTTCCTCTGTGCTCACCTGCATAGGCCCCAGTTTTCCCAGTGTGTGCTCAGCCAGCCCCATCCGGCCCGTCCCTCAGACTCACCCCCTTCCAAACCCCCATCCCACCTTCTGTCTCACATCAGAGCTGGCTCTGAAGCCGCTGCCTGTCCCTGGAATGCTCTCACCCCCTCTCCCGAATTCTCTGCCTTTTTAGTACTCAGACAGCTTCTGAAACTCCTATTGGTCGGTGGAATTTTCCTAGGCTAATACAGAGCAAGAGCTGTTCTCCACTCAGCGGGTAGCTTGGAGTCCAGTCTGGCTGAGGCCTGGGCTCTGCCATTTACTAGCCCTATGAACTTGGGCAGGTTTCTATATCCTCCTCATTTGCATGGGATGTTCATTCCCACAAACAAAGAATTGTTATGGAAATGAAATAAGATGATCCATGAAATGCTTCTAGCACAGAATCGGAGCATAAAGGAAGTACTCAGTTAATATTAAGCCATCATTATTATCTAAATGTATGTTTTTCATGACTCTTATTATTTCCACAATTAATAAGAATCCGCTTTGTGTCAAATACTGTAGTAGGAATTCGAAATACGAAGACCATTAACTCATAATCCCTTTTGTAAGCAGCTCATAGTCTATTGGGAAAGACAGACACAACATTAACACAGTGGGATGTTTAACAGAGACACAGAGAACAACAGCGGATGCTCCTTGTTGAATGGCTGCTTCTGCTAGATGCTTTATGGAGCATCGAATTTAATACTAATAACAATTGCACAAGCTAGTAGCTTTATAGTAGATGTAGAGAAAATGAGATCTGCAAAAGTTAATGCGCCCAGTTTCACACAGTGGAAGAGCCAGGATTTGAACCCCAGTGTATCTGAAACCAAAGTTGATACTCTTTCTACCACACCCTCCTGCCTTTCTGTAGAAGAAGAGCTTTCTCCCTCAATTTCCATCCACAAAACATATTTGCTCCCTTGTTTATACACAATGTTCACGCTCTGTTTATGTATGCTTCTGTTCCCTAATTTCATTAGTATAGTCTTGCTTAAGTTAGTTTGGTATATACTGTAAACTATCTGTCATTTCCTATTTATAGCCCTGCACTCACCACACGTGGCCTGGTGCTCAGGGGACACGACATCTATGCTGTGCCTCCCGTTAGGACAGTGTGGGCCAGGTGCCAGCCACTCCTTTAGAATTTATAGTTTCAACATTTAGTGTGTAATCATAATCTTCATTATAGAATAGTTAATTTCATATTTTGCTCTGGTCATTTTCTAAGTGTGTTTAATACCTAGATGTTTTTCTCTAGTTGTTTTATGCGGGGGTTTTTTTCCCCAGATATAAGCTCTTCGGGGCGAGGATCAGTTATTCTGTTTCTTTTCCAAAGTTCACAGAGCTTAGCACGATGCTGCATGCACGTTAATAAAAGTCAACAGTTTGAGAATTCAATAGTATTTTTAAGAATCGTTTGAGGGACTTCCCTGGCGGTCCAGTGGTTAAGACTTCGCCTTCCAATGCAGGGGGTGCGGGTTAGATCCCTGGTTGGGAAACTAAGATGCCACAGGGCAACTAAGCCTGCGTGCCACAACTACTGAGCCCGCGCATCTCAACTAGAGAGCCCGCGTGCAGCAAACTACAGAGCCCACACGCTCTGGAGCTCGTGCGCCACAACCAGGAAAGAGAAAACCCGCACGCCACAACTAGAGAGAAGCCAACACATAGCAACGAAGATCCCAAGTGCCACAACTAAGACCCGACGCAGCAAAAAAAAAAAAAAAAAAATTTGATATCTGCAGTAGCAATATGCACCCACAACTAAATAACTATGCCAGTTGTTTGTGTTTTTTTCTTTAAGTTAAACCCTACTTTTGAGACATGTACTCTTTCATTGACTGCTGTGATGGGATAAGGCAAGAAGACAAAATTTAGGAAGCAGGCTATACCTATAAGAAGCCAAGGTAACTTTTCTATTTGGCTTATTTCAGACAAATGTCCAGGCAACTGAGTGGAAGAATAGCTCAGTTGTCCATTTCACTGAAGGAGACGTCTGTTATAATCTCACTCTCCTGTGAGGTTTGGCTACTGACCACATATGGCTATATTTATTCCTTTATTTACCAGATGTCATGTAGAGTTCAGCGTATCAGTGTTTGTTTCAATTCCAGGGGAATTCACTTAACTCATGAATAAGGTGATTGCTATTTTAAACAACTTAAGCTCAACTGTTATAAGGATATCCTAAGTTAAGTGACCATCCCTACCAAAGGATGAGAATCAAGCAGGATTTGGTGCTCAATTTATTGTATTCTCAAAGGAGATTTGGATAAAAAGTACTCGGGGGAAACACATTACGTCCATCGATGTGTTTGGTTTGGAAGATACCACAGTTTTCAGGATAAAGTTTAATCCTCCTATTTCTACATCCTGTTTTCATCCGGATCGTTTGCTGGTTCATTAACATCAGACCTCCAGCATAACCTGCCTTTTGTTGTTGTTTTAATATTTTATTTTGATTTATGTAATTTGCAGACTTATATAAATGTTGCAAGAGAAATACAAAAAGTTCTCATATACCCTTCACCCAGATTTCTTCTTAAAGTTTTACCGTAATTGCTTTAATTCTGTCTCCTTTCTCTCTCTCTCTCTCTATAGATAAATAGATAGATATACACACACACATTTTTTATCTAGACTATTTGAGGATACGTTTTAAACATGATGTCTCTTTACCTCTGAATACTTTAGTGTATATTTCCTAAAAACTGGAACATTCTCTTACATAGCCACAATACAGTTGTCAAAATAAGGACATTAACACTGGAGTTAACTTTGATCAGTTGATTAAAGTGGTGTCTGCCAGATTTCTCCACTTGTTTTTTTCCTAAAGTAAAATTAATTAGTAATGTTTCCTTAAGCACCAGAATTATTACTCTTATTATTAATAAAGACTTATTATCTTTCCCATTTTCAGGGTTTGTAAAGCATCTGCATATATTTAATTCCATTTCCAATCACTGTTTTTCAAATTTTTCACTTCATACCATTTTGCTTCTATATTTTTATCCCTCCAAAATAATTTGTCAGAGTATTTTTATAACTATGTCATGTTCCAAGACAATGTTCATCCCAAGATAGTACTACAGAAAACTTAGGAGATTAATCCAAAAAGCTTATATTTATGGCTTCTCAGCTGCAGTTCACAATTTTCATATTCCAATAATGGATTTTCATGTTAATCACCTTTATGATTTTTTCTAGCTTTATTGAGATATAACTGACAAAACTGTATACATTTAAGCTGTACAATGTGATGATTTGATATACATACACATTGTGAAATAATTACCATAATCATGTAATAAACACATCTATCACAATTATCATAATTAACACACCTGCCATTTCACATAGTTAGCATTTTGTGTGTGTGTGGTGAGAACACTTAAAATCAACTGTTTTAGCAAATTTCAGGTCTACAACACAGTATTGAATATAGATAGTCACCATGCTGTACATTATATCCCCAGAACTTACTCATCTTTTAACTGAAAATGTGTCACCTTTGACCAACGTCTCCCCATTTCCTCCACTTTCCGGCCCCTGGCAACCACCATTCTACTCTCTGTTTCTATGAGAGAATAGCAAATATTTTTAATATTGTATGTTTCATTGAAAACAGTAGTGACTTGTGATAGATGACACTCATGGCCTAAGATTGTTAAATATCAATCTGAGTCAAGTGCAAGTAAAGGTATTAGTTCTTCTTAATTTTCTTTTGTTAATAAATCTTCATAAGGGCCCATTTCCCTGTGGTAAACTTTATTGTAATGAAATTAACATGAAATTTGCATAATGAACTAAATTCAGCATAAATTGTGAGGATTGACGGATTATGGATTATAATGTAGTTCACTGTAGCTGACTGTACTCAGTCACAGCAAGAAGGTCGTTAGACCATGAGGACTCATTACTTTGTGTTAGCTAATTAGATGAAAAATAATTACAAAAGTATGTTTGTGAAAAATGTCCTTGTTGGAATTGGATTAAGCAATCATCGCCATTCAGCCTCTGGTTCTACGTTTGATGCTGAGACAAGCTAACCACTGAACAAATTGAGTGGGGAACAGATTTTTCTAAAAAAAAAAAACTGTAACATGTTTCCATATGACATCAAGTATACTTACGGAAATAAAGTAAAAAAAAAATACGTTGAACTAGAAGTTCTTTGAACAATCTAGTTCTGTGGTATGGGCTACATGTCATTTCCTTAGTGCTTAGATGCTGTGCTTAGAATCGGTACCTCCTGGGCATTGTAATTTCTTCTCTGGATAGTTTATCTTTCTACAAAATGGACAACTGCCTTCATGGAATTATTTTAGAGGGTACAAAAAACTCCTCCAATTCCCATTTACCCACTGGTTTTAATTTTGTTTGTTGAACTTGAGGTTTTCCTTCCAATTAAAATCAGAGGCCACTCAGGCTGGTGCAACGTCACGCCGGCCTCTGCCGCCGCAGGCTCACCCGGCACTCCGTACCCTTCCCTCCCCCTGGCCTGAGTGAGCCAGAGCCCCCGAAGCAGCTGCTCCTTTAACCCCGTCCTGTCTGAGCGAAGAACACATGCCCTCAGGTGACCTACACGCAGAGGCGGGGCCAAATCCAAAGCTGAACCCCGGGAGCTGTGCGAACAAAGAAGAGAAAGGGAAATTTCGCCCAGCAGCCTCAGGAGCAGCGGATTAAATCTCCACAGTCAACTTGATGTACCCTGCATCTCTGGAATACCTGAGTAGACAACGAATCATCCCAAATTGAGGAGGTGGACTTTGGGAGCAACGATATATATATTTTTCCCCCTTTTTCTCTTTTTGTGAGTGTGTATGTTTATGCTTTTGTGTGTTTTTTTGTTTTTATAGCTTTGCTTTTACCGTTTGTCCGAGGGTTCTGTCTGTCCGTTTTTTTGTTTGTTTGTTTTAGTATACTTTTCAGCACTTGTTATCATTGGTGGATTTGTTTTTTGTTTTGGTGGTTCTCTTCTTTCTTTCTTTTTTTTAAATTACTTTAAAAATTTTTTTAGTAATTATTTCTTGTATTTTATTTTAATAACTTTTTAAGTTAATTTTATCTTTTTCTTTCTTTCTTTCTTTCTTCCTTCCTTCTTTCTTTCTTTCTTTCTTCCCTTCTTTCTTTCTTCCTTCCTTCCTTCCTCCCTTCTTTTCTTTCTTTCTTTCTTTCTTTCTCCCTTTTATTCTCAGCTGTGTGGATGACAGGCTCTTGGTGCTCCAGCCAGGCATCAGGGCTGTGCCTCTGAGGTGGGAGAGCCAAGTTCAGGACATTGGTCCACCAGAGACCTCCAAGCTCCATGTAATATCAAACGGTGAAAACCTCCCAGAGATCTCCATCTCAACGCCAAGACCCAGCTCCACTCAATGACCAGCAAGCTACAGTGCTGGATACCCTATGCCAAACAACTAGCAAACACGAACACAACCCCACCCGTTAGCACAGAGGCTGCCTAAAATCATAATAAGGCCACAGACACCCAAAAACACACCACCAGACGTGGACCTGCCCACCAGAAAGACAACATCCAGCCTCATCCACCAGAACACAAGCACTAGTCCCCTCCACCAGGAAGCCTACACAACCCACTGAACAAACCCTAGCCACTGGGGGCAGACACCAAAACCAACGGGAACTACAAACTGCAGCCTGTGAAAAGGAGACCCCAAACACAGTAAGTTAAGCGAAATGGGAAGACAAAGAAACACACAGCAAATGAAGGAGCAAGATAAAAACCCACCAGACCTAACAAATGAAGAGGAAATAGGCAGCCTACCTGAAAAAGAATTCAGAATAATGATAGTAAAGATGATGCAAAATCTTGGAAATAGAATAAATACAAGAAACCTTTAACAAGGACTTAGAAGAACTAAAGAGCAAACAAACAATCATGAACAACACAATAAATGAAATTAAAAATTCTCTAGAAGGGATCAATAGCAGAATAACTGAGGCAGAAGAATGGATAAGTGACCTGGGAGATAAAATAGTGGAAATAACTACTGCAGAGCAGAATAAAGAAAAAAGAATGGAAAGAATTGAGGACAGTCTCAGAGACCTCTGGGACAACATTAAACACACCAACATTAGAAGTATAGGATTCCCAGAAGAATAAGAAAAAGAAAGAGACTGAGAGAACATTTGAAGAGATTATAGTTGAAAACTTCCTTAATATGGGTAAGGAAATAATTAATCGGAGAAACATACCAAGACACATATTAATCAAACTATCAAAAATTAAAGACAAAGAAAACATATTAAAAGCAGCAAGGGAAAAACAACAAATAACACACAAGGGGATTCCCATAAGGTTAACAGCTGATCTTTCAGCAGAAACTCTGCAAGCCAGAAGAGAACGGCAGGACATATTTAAAGTGATGAAAGTGAAAAGCCTACAACCAAGATGACTATCCAGCAAGGATCTCATTCAGATTTGATGGAGAAATTAAAACCTTTACAGACAAGCAAAAGCTGAGAGAGTTCAGCACCACCAAACCAGCTTTACAACAAATGCTAAAGGAACTTCTCTAGGCAGGAAACACAAGAGAAGGAAAAGACCTACAATAACAAACCCAAAACAATTAAGAAAATGGTAATAGAAACATACATATCAATAATTACCCTAAATGTAAATGGATTAAATGCTCCAACCAAAAGACATAGGCTGGCTGAATGGTACAAAAACAAGACCTGTATATATGCTGTCTACAAGGTATGAACTTCAGACCTAGGGACACATACAGACTGAAAGTGAGGGGATGGAAAAAGATATTCCATGCAAATGGAAATCAAAAGAAAGCTGGAGTAGCAATTCTCATATCAGACAAAATAGACTTTTAGAATGAAATTAGAACACTCCCTAACACCATACACAAAAATAAACTAAAAATGGATTAAACACCTAAATGTAAGGCCAGACACTAAAAATCTCTTAGAGGAAAACATAGGCAGAACGCTCTATGACATAAATCACAGCAAGATCCTTTTTGATCCTTTCTGACACCTCCTAGAGGAATGGAAATAAAAACAAAAAGAAACAAATGGGACCTAATGAAACTTCAAAGCTTTTGCACAGCAAAGGAAACCATAAACAAGACCAAAGGACAACCCTCAGAATGGGAGAAAATATTTGCAAATGAAGCAACTGACAAAGAACTAATCTCTAAAATAAACAAGCAGCTCATGCAGCTCAATATTTAAAAAACAAACAACCCAATCCAAAAATGGGCAGAAGACCTAAATAGACGTTTCTCCAAAGAAGATATACAGATTGCCAACAAACACATGAAAGGATGCTCAACATCATGAATCATTAGAGAAAGGCAAATCAAAACTACAATGCGATATCATCTCACACCAGTCAGAATGGCCATCATCAACAAATCTACAAACAATAAATGCTGGAAAGGGTGTGGAGAAAAGGGAACCCTCTTACACTGTTGGTGGGAATGTAAATTGATACAGCCACTATGGAGAACAGTATGGAGTTTCCTTAAAAAAACTAAAAGTAGAACTACCACACGGTCCAGCAATCCCACTACTGGGCATACACCCTGAGAAAACCATAATTCAAAAAGAGTCATGTACTACAGTGTTTATTGCAGCACTGTTTACAATAGCCAGGACATGGAAGCAACCTAAGTGTCCATCGATAGATGAATGGATAAAGAAGATGTGGCACATATATACAATGGAATATTACTCAGCCATAAAAAGAAACGAAATTGAGTTATTTGTAGTGAGGTGGTTGGACCTAGAGTCTGTCATACAGAGTGAAGTAAGTCAGAAAAGAGAAATAAATACTGTATGCGAACACATATATATGGAATCTAAAAACAAAAAAGGTCATGAAGAACCTAGGGGCAAGACGGGAACAAAGACGCAGACCTACTGGAGAATGGACTTGAGGACACGGGGAGGGGGAGGGTAATCTGGGACAAAGTGAGAGAGTGGTAGTGTATATATGGACATATATACACTACCAAATGTAAATTTGATAGCTAGTGGGAAGCAGTCACATAGCACAGGGAGATCAGCTCGGTGCTTTGTGACCAGCTAGAAGGGTGGGATAGGGAGG
>NW_020174933.1:3282203-3302095 GCF_003031525.2 Neophocaena asiaeorientalis asiaeorientalis | reverse complement strand
CCGTTGCGAAGCACAGGCTCCGGACGCGCAGGCTCAGCGGCCATGGCTCACGGGCCCAGCCGCTCCGCGGCACGCGGGATCCTCCCAGACCGGGGCACAAACCCCCGTCCCCTGCACCGGCAGGCAGGCTCCCAACCACTGCGCCACCAGGGAAGCCCCGTTTGTGAGTTTTGAAAAGCATGTTTTGACATAACAGAATTTCAAGGGGCTAAAAGAGGTATGAGAGGGCACCATCGAGGACCAAAAAATAATAGTCTGGAAGAACCAGAGTGCTTAAGGCACAGTTGGCCTGTTTCATAGGCCTACTGAGATCAGCCAGGTGTATCCATTCAAGTACTGAGGACAGGGCTTACTTTTTTTTGTGTGTGTGGTACGCGGGCCTCTCACTGTTGTGGCCTCTTCCGTTGCGGAGCACAGGCTCCGGACGCGCAGGCTCAGCGGCCATGGTTCACAGGCCTAGCCACTCTGCAGCATGTGGGATCTTCCCATACCGGGGCATGAACCCGTGGCCCCTGCATCGGCAGGCGGACTCTCAACCACTGCGCCACCAGGGAAGCCCAGGGCATACCTTTTGATGGGTTCATTGATGCCAAGTAACTTTATCTAGCATTTATAGTTACACTTTTAATAAACTATACTGATCACTTATTCATCAATTAATATTTGCTGAGCACCTACTATGTACCTGACACTGTTGTAACAGTGCTGTGAATAAAAATAAATTAGGAAAAAAATTAGGATAAGTATTTACATGGGTGGGTGTCAGAGGTAGTTTTATTTAGGGTGATCAGGGAAGTCCTCTTCAAGGAAATACCTTTGAAGCCGAGGCCTGAGGAAGTGAGGGAGTGAGCCACATGTGTGCAGGGTGAAGGAGCATTCCAGGCGAATGTCTGGACAGGGTTGTGCTGCGGTGCAGGGGACCGCAAATTGAAAGTTCCTCAGCAAGAATGGGCCCCCTCTCATCAAAGAATAGCGAGCGGCTAAAGGTAGGTAGAGCTGGCCCTCCGCACCCACCGACACATCACGCTGTGGCCCCGCTTTACTGAGTCCGACGGGGTACTACGCAGCCCCACTCCTGAGGGATGCAGTCACCTCCTTTAGGTGACTTGGCCAAGAGCCACATTGCAGCCTGAGTGTCTTCCCACTCATCCTCCTGTTTTCTCCCTCTCCTTTCACAGGTGTGAGACCTGCACTGAGTCTACAGTGGTTCCCCAGGCCGAAGAAAATGGATGAGGTTTGGGGACTGGCTCACTCACCACCTGGTGGGCAAAAAGGATGGTTACATCTGTGCCATTTACAAAGTATGTATCATATATGTGATGTCATCTAATCATTACAGCAGCCTTGTGTCTGTTCCACTTTACTCGTGAGGAAACTGGGACTCAGAGTATTTAAATGGTTTCCCAAGGTCTCAATGGCTAATAAATATTATAGGTGAGGCTAATGTGCCTCCTTGTAACT
This sequence comes from Neophocaena asiaeorientalis asiaeorientalis, assembly GCF_003031525.2. NCBI lineage: Eukaryota > Metazoa > Chordata > Mammalia > Artiodactyla > Phocoenidae > Neophocaena > Neophocaena asiaeorientalis. The sequence goes on along the minus strand of NW_020174933.1, from coordinate 3,300,634 downwards.
CCAAACACAATACTCTTTCCATCCATGTAATGATACTCAAGTGTTTGTGTAAACATTTTTAAGGCAACATAAGACTTACTCAAATACAAGTATTTTTTTTGGATTCGAATCTGTTCAAATATGCCAGTATTCTACACAGGGCTGCCACTAGAGTATACATGCATCACTTTGTCCCACAGCATGTGGGGTCTTAGTTCCCCGACCACAAATGAAGCCACACCCCCTGCAGCGGAAGCGTGGAGTCTTAACCACTGGACGGCCAGGGAAGTCCCATACACTTAGATTCACTTTTTTCCAGTTAACATGGTAATGTCATGATTTTCCATGTTGTGACATAGCTTTCATAATTATTACTTTACAAACATTGCATTTATTTGAGCTTAATTCATCTGACCATCTCCCATCTGTTAGCATTTTGGCTGTTTCCATTTTTTTTTTTTTTTTGGCTGCTGTTAAAAAACATCTGCAGTGAATATTGCTCTTTCTCTCTGGGGATTATTTCTTCAAATCTTCTACCCCAAATAGGATTACTGGGTCAAAGGATGAGAACATTTTTATGGCCCTTGATAATGTATTGCCGCTGTTGGGAGTGAGGGGTAAGGCGAGTTGAGAGGTAGAATGTGGACAAAATCACCACCAACACTGGAGAAACAAGACGTGTGTCTTTTAACCTTTCTACAGAATCAGCTCAAATCTACCTCCTGCAAAAATCCTTCCCAGACCCCTCCCCAAGAGAATCCATCTCTCCCTTTCCTGCACCCTATTAGATCAATGATTGTAGCAACATCTCCTCTTGGCTGAGAACTCTTTAATTTACAAAGTATATCTACAATCTCATGTAATCTGCAGGGGTATTTTAACTCTCATTTTACAGATGAGGAAACTGAGAGTCAGAGTAAATACCTTGCTCAAGGACACTCAATTAGCAAAAGGCAATGCTAGGTTTTCAAAGGCAGGGCTCTTCCCTTTACAGAGCTGTAAAAGAACAACTCAGATCAATAGTGAACTTTTTGTCTTTGTCCGAAGAGGTTGCCAGGTTGCCGTGGGACAGCAAGGTGTGGGGGGAAGGGGCTGGAGAGATGGAGAATCATTGATCAAAGCTGAGGATCTGCTGACTGTCGCGATTGCGCTGTCTCTCCAGGCTCCATTCAGGAAAATTCTCATCACTCCATTTAATTCTCATTACAAACAATCCACTCCTTATGCACAAAGTTATAAGAAAAAAGAAAATTTAAACCCAGACAATGGAAACAGATCAAGAGGGAACATTTCAACCCTCTCTTCCTTCTTTTTTTTAAAATTTATTTTATTGAAATATAGTTGATTTACTATATATATATATATATATACACATTCTTTTTCATATTCTTTTCCATTATGGTTTATCACAGGATATTGAATATAGTTCCCTGTGCTATACAGTAGGACTTGGTTGTTTAACCCTCTCTTCATTCTAATGCTAGGAAGAAACATACAGCAGTTTGACCCATGTCCTACTAATGGTTGAGTGGCCCAGTGGGAAAAGACCTGGCCTAGAAACTGTGCATGCCAATGAAATTGAAAACCAACAGGTTCTGTGATATGAATGGTTTTGTTAAAAGTATCTTCCATATTTACCTTGTGAGAGGCTTCTGGGGAGTTCTTCTTCCTTCCTTCATCTGCTGCCTGGGATGCAGATGTGTGGACTGGAGCTCAGCAGTCAACTTGAATCACGAGGCCACCCAGGGAGGGGGCTGCAGTGAGCTGCAAGGGTCCCCGAGGATGCATGGAGCTGCCCCACTGCCTGAACTGCTGGCCTCTGGCCTTCTATCATGTGAGAAAGGAATCACAGGGAAGGGCCAAGTGCAACACCGTTAGGGGACCAATCACAGAAAGAGAGGCCCTGTCTACAGGGTAGAAGAACCCCAACTTCTCACAGCAGATGGTGCAAGCTTCCCCTGCAGGGTCCATTCTGATTCTCCACTTTTCCAGTGCTTGCACGTTGAATCCGGACTTGGCTGTGACAGGAACTCTTTACAGGATCTGGTCCAGAGTGAGGGCTGGGAGCCCCGGGGGAGAGAGGAATCCATACCTATACTGTGACTGATGATCTAGTGCAGGAGCCTGCCCGGAGGAGTGCTTCTGGGTCTGCAATTAAAATGAAAATTCTAAAAAGACATAAATCTTACATTTGTAATGATTAGATTGGATGGACATAAAATTACTCTGTCAGGGCTTCCCTGGTGGCGCAGTGGATGAGAGTCTGCCTGCCAATGCAGGGGACACGGGTTCATGCCCCGGTCCAGGAAGATTCCACATGCCACAGAGCGGCTGGGCCAGTGAGCCATGGCCGCTGAGCCTGTGCGTCCGGAGCCTGTGCTCCGCAACGGGAGAGGCCACAACAGTGAGAGGCCCGCGTACGGAAAAAAAAAAAATTACTCTGTCAAATTGCTATAAAATTTCCAATCACAGTTGCTCTCAGGTTCTGTACTTGTCTCATTGGGGACCGGTAACAATCCACAGACCAGCACTGGGTAGGATGGACCTTTTAACCTATACCCAAAAGGGATACTGTGTACATAATATGTATATTAATAGAAATGCTTAGTCTAGATAGAGTGAATAATTCTACATTAGGTAATTTTTATGCCACACCGTCCTACAATATAGGTAAGTAATTTGGAAATGTTACCACTGGTTAGTTGTCACTAATTTGTTGGAGACAATGAAGTGAGTGGAAGGCACTTCACTGGAGGTCTAAGACCCCCATAGCTAACCACATTGTTGGGCCACTGAATCAACCAGCCCTGCCCCCTGGATTTCTGGTCTTGTGAGATAATGTAAATTACCTTTGGGCTCAAGCCATATTGAGGGGTTTCAGTGACTTGTAGGCAAAAAGTCCTAAAAATTCCAGATGCAGGGGCTTCCCTGGTGGTCCAGTGGTTAAGACGCTGAGCTTCCACTGCAGGGGGTTCGACCCTTGGTCAGGGAACTAAGATCCCGCATGCTGCACAGCATGGCCAAAAAAAAAAGGAATAAAAATTCCAGATGCTGACCCTCAATCCATAAGGTGATCCTTAAAGAATGCGGCTCAGCCCTTGATCTGTAGCACTCAATGCCTGCTTATGGTCTCTCCTGAAGACTAGTTTACTGTTTAACCGTCAGCAAAGCCTGGTTGAAAGTCAAAGTTTTAAGGCTGGTTGTTTGAAACATGTAGTCTACTCATCCTTCTGATGACCCTGGAACATTCTGGAACATCAGAAAGATGCACACCTTGATCAGGTTATTTGGCCCCATATAGAGTTGCTCACACTGTCTTGTGCCTTGGCTCATGTAAAGTTGCTCCTGGCTCACAAAGGGGGATCCTAGAAGAGACAGCTGCAGGAAATACTCTCATTTATCACTTGTAGATTGTTGAGGACCTTGCTTGTAATGTTATCCAGAGTCTTAGATTGTCTTCAAATCCAAGTGCCAGGAGAAACTTCACCCTCCCTAAGAGACTGCTATGAGTTTTCCCCTGAGGAGTTAACTGACTGATTTTCTCTTTTGGTTTGTCTGCTCATGGAACTCTCGGAGTAAAATGTAAGGTTCACCTTTACTAGCTGTGCAGACCCTATGGTCTGTATTAACTCCTTTATCATTTCCACAACTTTCTTTTTTTTTTTTTTTTGGCCACACTGTGTGGCATGTGAGATCTTATTTCCCTGACCAGGGATTGAACCTGTGTCCCCTGCAGTGGAAGCACAGATTCTTTTTTTTTTTTTTTTGGCCACACTGTGTGGCATGTGAGATCTTATTTCCCTGACCAGGGATTGAACCTGTGTCCCCTGCAGTGGAAGCACAGATTCTTTTTTTTTTTTTTTTGGCCACACTGTGTGGCATGTGAGATCTTATTTCCCTGACCAGGGATTGAACCTGTGTCCCCTGCAGTGGAAGCACAGATTCTTTTTTTTTTTTGGAAGCACAGATTCTTAACCACTGGACCACCAGGGAAGTCCCTCATTTCTCCCATCTTGATCTTCTGCTTCCATCTATATTAATCTGTTCTCAATTTTTAAAATTTGTTGTCATTTTAATTGTACATACCCTCAAATCCTTTACGGAAAGATACAAGAGGGTGTGAGATCAACACATACCAGCTGATCCACTTTTCAACGTCTGACTGCAGATTAAATCAGATGAATATGAAACTCAAGGGTAGGCGTGAAAGAAAAAGTAATTCATAAGCACAGGTCAGCCTGAAGGGTGTGTGCAAAGGCCAAGGAATGATTTTTGGTCATGAGAGTAGAAGGGAAAATAGATGTCAGGTGACAACTTGAGCAGGTCCTCTATCAAAGGATTGGAGTCCATCTGATGTGCAAATAGATTTGTTGCCTTTAATCAAAGTTGCAGCTTTTCTCCACACCACTCTGGTGTTTTGAATCATTCCTCCCTGGTGAAGAGATACAAGCCCAGTGGTTCTCAAAATGTGGGGCCAGCAGTAGCATTTGGGAACTTGTTGAAGTGCACATTCTCAGGGTCCCACCAAGACCTACTGAGTCAGAAACCCAGGGGATGGGCCCCATATCTGTGTTTTAACAAGCCCTCCAGGGGATTCTGGTACTGATAGTTTGAGACCCACTGCACAAGACTGTCAGATCCTGGTCAGCTGGCATTTATATGATTGTTTCTGAATTCTCATTAGAGAGCTTGGCATAAGGCCTCGCATCCATTAGTTGGTCCATGAATGTCTTTGGACCAAATGGAACAGACACTTTTCTTCGCTCTGGTTGTGCCTCCAGACCCTGTGGGGAGAAGCGAGGTACGTACCACCCTTCTGTGAGGCCCTGGTCTCACACTCTTCTCATTTTCTTCCCTTCTTCTCCCTCTCCTTCCACTTCTTTCCCTTTCTACTATTCCCTTTTTGTTCTTCCCTTTACTTTGTCCTGTATATACCTTCTGTTTCCTCTGACATCCTCTAACAAACAAGAGAGACACCCACGTTCTCCCCTTCGATCCACGTAATTCCAAAAATCAAATTCCTCCTAAATACAGCCACGTAGTTCCTATTTGAGTTCTTTATTTTTTTACTTTTTACCTTTTTTAAAAATTTTATTTATTTTTGGCTGCGTTGGGTCTTTGTTGCTGTGCGCAGGCTTTCTCTAGTTGCAGCTAGCGGGGGGCTACTCTTCGTTGCGGTACACGGGCTTCTCATTGCGGTGGCTTCTCTTGTTGCAGAGCATGGGCTCTAGGCGCGCAGGCTTAGTTGCTCCGTGGCATGTGGGATCTTCCTGGACCAGGGCTTGAACCCGTGTCCCCTGCATTGGCAGGCAGATTCTTAACCACTGCGCCACCAGGGAAGCCCTACTTTTTAATTGAAGTATAGTTGATTTACATTGTTGTGTTAATTTCTGCTACACAGCAAAGTGATTCCATTATACATATACATTTTTAAATATTTTTTCCATTATAGTTTATGACAGGATATTGAATATAGTTCCCTGTGCTATACAGTAGGACCTTGTGGTTTATCCACTCTATATATAATAGTTTGCATCTGCTCATCCCAAACTCCCACTCCATCCCTCCCCCTCCCCAACTTGTGGCAAGTCTGTTCTCTATTCAGTTCTTTAATTAAAAGTAAAACGGTGGTCATTTATTCATTCATTCATTCGTTCCTTCTTTCAGCATCTACTATGTTCTGGGCATTGTTTTAGGCTGGGGTAGGTGAACATTTTCTGTAAAGGGCCATATAGTAAATATTGATACTTTAGGCTTTGTGGGTCAAGAGATAATGTCCTCAAATCTTGAAGCAACTGTCTCTCTGAAAAGCTAATAGTGGGTTTTTGTTGTTGTTGTTTTGTTTTGGGGTTTTTTTTTTAAACATTTTAAAATATAAAACATTTCTGAACTTGCTGGTTATACTAAAACGAGGGTAGGTGGGATTTGGCCTAGTGGCTATTGTTTGTTGACCCCTAGATTTAGGCATTGGCGATACAGCATTGAATGAAAGCGACGAACGTTCCTTCTGTCATGGAACTTACATCCTAGTTGAGGGAGGAAAAACAAATATGATTAGTAAATTATCCCATATGTAAAAAGGGCCAAGTGCTATGGAGAAAATAGAGATGAGTTGGGGTTTGGGGAATGTGGTGGTGGAAGGGAAGTGTGAATTTTAAATAAGGTGGTCAGGGAAAGCCTCACTGAAAAGGTGGCAATTGAGTAAAGACTACAAGGAAGCCAAGGAAGGAGCTATGAGTGTTCCAGGCAGAGGGAACAGTCAGTGCAAAGGTCCTGCAGCAGGAACCAGCCTGGTATGTGTGGCAGTCGACCTGGCTGGAGCCAGGGTGAGAGAGGGGAGTGGTAGGTGAGGTCAGTGTGTAGAGTCACGTGCTGTGTGTGTGCATGCACTTGGGGGGTGCTTGTGTGATGTTTGCGGAATGAGGAGAGGAGAAGCTGCCGAAAGGGCCACTACCTGGTCTCTGAACTCTGTCTCATTTCCTGAGCCTGATTCCAGTCTATCTTCCCAATTAAACCAGAAAGCATCTGCTATGAGCCCCTCCCCAGGGTCATTTGCCTGACCCTCTACAGTCTGTGCCATGGTTTGACCCAGGCCTGCCACTTCTCCTGGCCAGTGGGGAAGAGCCAGAGGTAGGGATATACGCTGATCAGCAGGGCATCCAGTTTAAGGGGGAGTTGAAAACTCACTAGAACATTCAGGTAACCTCTCAGATTGGAAACGAAGGGAAAAACTAAAGGATTTCCTATTAGAGATGAAAGGACCGAATGGGAGGGGGTGGGATGTTCTGGGTGGTTGTTTTTCAGGATCTGTAATGGAGGAGGGAAAATGAACCACTTCCTGGGAAAGGAAAGACTCCCACACACCCCACCCCCAGCCTAAGTACCAAGAGGAAGGGAACGCAGGTGGCTGTCTCTGTTTTAGGGCATCCCCTGGCAAATCCAGGTCAGCTGGGACTTGGATTGACTGAATTCAGGCTGAAAAGGGTGCTTTCTACGATGAAATACAAACAGAAATGGACTTTGGGAGCTGAGACCTCATTACCTTTTTTTTTTTTAATTTCATTTTATGTTGGAGCATAGTTGATCAACAATGTTGTGTTAATTTCAGGTGTACAGAAAAGTGATTCAGTTATACGTATACATGTATCCATTCTTATTCTTTTTCTTTTTCTTTTTTTTTTTTTTGGAAGCTCAGCTGGGTACTCTGTGATGAGCTAGATGGGTGGGATAGGGTGGGGAGGGAGGTCCAAGGTCCAAGAGGGAGGGGAATATATGTATACATACAGCTGATTCACTTCATTGTACAGCAGAAACTAACACAACATTGTAACGCAATTATACTCCAAAAAAAAAAAAAGATAGGTTAGTGTTTTGGGAAAGGGATAAAATAATTGGATTGAATACAACCTTGTGAGGGAAGGTACCATAACACTTGTGAGATGTTACTCTTTTTCAAATTCTTTTCCCATTTAGGTTATTACAGAATATTGAGCAGAGTCCCCTGTGCTATATAGTAGGTCCTTGTTGGTTATCTATTTAATTTAATTAATTAATTTATTTATTTTTGGCTGCACTGTGTCTTGTTGCTGCTTGCGGGCTTTCTCTAGTTGCAGTGAGTGGGGCTACTCTTCATTGCGGTGCGCGGGCTTCTCATCGCAGTGGCTTCCCTTGTTGAGGAGCACCGGCTCTGGACACACGGGCTTCAGTAGTTGTGGCATGCAGGCTCAGTAGTTGTGGAGCACGGGCTTCGTTGCTCTGCGGCATGTGGGATCTTTCTGGGCCAGGGATCGAACCTGTGTCCCCTGCATTGGCAGGCGGATTCTTAACCACTGTGCCACCAGGGAAGTCCCCAAAAAGAGTCTTTTTAATTGAATATGGTTGACTATGAAACATCCATTTTATATAAAGAATATAGGAATGTATATGTGACTACATATGTGTGATTATATAGTTTGTAATTATAATACATGTAATTTTTAACAGTTTTACCATGGACTAATGAAAGCTTTGTCACAGAACAAAGCTGACCCCAGGCCCCTGCTTGGGAGCCACAGCCGATGCAGGAGGTGCAGGATCAGTGATAGGGCCCCTGAGGCCCTCCCTGGTCCCCTCACGCCCCACCTCATTCTTCATGCTCTGGCCACTCCACACCCCTTGCATTTTCCTGAGCTTCACTCCTTCTCAGCTCTTTTAGAAGATAGACTCTATCACTCATGCCTTAGAATAGTATGACTTTCAGACTTCTGTCACTGTTAGTCTTTTTTCCTTACCAGACCCTGAATTCCTTGTTCACCTCTAGGTCCTCTCACAGGAGGAAACACATAGTAGGTGCTCATGAAATACTCACCAAACTGAACTGATTATGAGCAGAAACTGTGTTGTTCAAAGCAAAGTTTCCTTAATGAGAACAATTCAGACAGGAGCCAGCTGGATAACAAAACCACCTCCATGGGGGTGTAAACATCAAACACTGCATGGGAGACTGAGTCATTGGTCCCTGTGTCCAGGAAGGTCCTGGGGAAAATGATAGGTGTAGATGGGTTTAAAACAAATATAATTTAAAATGTCCATCCTCTGATTCACTTCTGCTGAAAACTGAAACTAACACAATATTGTAAATCAACTATGCTCCAATAAAAATTTTAAAAAACAAAAATAAAAAATAAAATGATTAAAAAAATTTTTTTAATTAAAAAAATAAAATAAAATGATAGCTTTCAGCATGGAGTCTTCGTTGGTCCAGATAACCTTATTCCACAGATACTGTTGAGGAGAAAATACAGCTGATTATTATATTGTTTTTTAAAAAAAAGCGCAAATGAATAAAACAGCCATTTTGAAGCTGTAACTAATACATCATCTTTGGTACACATTGTACTGTGGGTGGATTTTTTTTCAACCTAAAACTTGTTCAAATATTATTTTCTATAAGTAGTCTAACTGAGGTGCAAAATACCCTTTTAACTAAAACCTGTCAGCTTGGGTCTCCCATAGGGTTCTGTGTAATGCACAAGAATTTCCTCTCTGCCACGAAGCCCTGCAGATAAATAAATGGACAGAAACCCTTGAGTCCATTTATCCTGGGTGAGTGTACAGACCTACTATCCATATAGTTTACACGGTTTATTTATGTCTGGTAACTGTGTGGACCTAATAGCTTTCGTTCAAGTTAGAAGATCTGAAACTAAAACCATCAGCAATCTACTCATTTCAGCCCAAATATGGTGACATTTTGGTTCAGAACACATACCCAACGGGGCTGTCCTGCAGCCCAGGGAGGTTTAGGAAAGTCAAGTACTTTTCTTCTTCCAGGAACTCGAGTGCTAAATATTTACAAACGTAAAGAGAGACAGTGCTCCTGAGACCCTCTCAGGGCAGGAGTGTTTGACTGAGAGGGTTTTTTTCCTTCCTAAGTTTACACCGAAGATAGATTATGGCAAAACAAATGATGAAAAATGAAAAGCGTGTTGAACTGGTTGTTTGGACAACATCGCACCAGCTGACTTGTTTGGCTCATCTACGGGACAATTCAGTCCCATTCTGCTCGTCTTAGCATCCAATCCACCCTTTACTACTGTCCTGTTACAGCATCAGGGCTTTCCACCTGCATCCCTGCTCTCTCTGAGGCTGAGGGGACCATTAGCCCCAGAAATGAATTATCTTCTTTTTTGAGTTTTATTTTAAGCAAATGTTACCTCTCTCCATTGTGTTTACTTTCCCCTTAAATGTCTAGACCTAAAAAAATTTCCTTTTCTAAATTATGAAAGTAGTGCATGACTGTTAGAAAAACTTCAAACGTTCAGCCATGTACAGTGTCGAAAGGAAAGTTTCTCCTTTCCCCTCCCTGCATCCCATACTCCAGAGGTCATTGGGGATTTCTATTAGGACATGGTCTCTGGAGTCAGACTACCTGGGTGCAACTCTGTCACTCTCCTTGGAAGACCTCGGGAAGTTCCTCGACCTCCTCGTGCTTCAGTCTTCTCATCTGTAGAATGGGGAGAATTATGGTACTCACCTCATAGGGCTACTGTGAGGATTAAACAAGTTATCACATGCAAAGTGGCTGGAGCAGAGCTTAGCACTTAATAAGCACTAGGTGTGTGTTAATTATCATTATTAGTAGTGGTGATACTATAAACACATACCGTATTACTTAGAATATAGGATTAGCTGCTGTAACAGAGGCCCCAAACTACAGTAGCTCAAACAAGACAGATGTTTCTTTCTCTTTCTAGAAGTGTTTGGGGGAGTGGGACAGGGCAGGTAGTTGCCTCTGTTCCATGAAGTTTCATCCTCTAGCAGGGGTCCTTGACTGCATCAAAGCCTTATCTCTGGGGTCCAGCTGCAGGAAGGGGACAGAGGAAGTGAACCACTAACTTCCTCTAGAAGGATGTGACCATTTGGTTGCACACATCACTTCTGCTCACATCCCACTGGCCAGAATTTAGGCTCTCTGCTAAACCTGGCTAAAAGGGAGGCTTTGGCCGCCCACTTAAGTGTAGGATTGGCTACACTGCCCCCTGGCGTCTTCATACCCACCCAAGATAATGCAGTCTTTAGCTGCCCACTTAAAATAGACAGGAGTGGGGGGAGACCAGAATTCTATTACTAAATGAAATAAAGAAGGGATACTGACAAACAGCTAGCAATCTCTGTCCCACACATTTTTTCTCTAATGGTATCATTCCAGACATACTGCTTTACACACAGATATTCTATTAGGCAATATATTGGGTTGGTCCCCCTATGTCAGTATAAACATATCTAGTTTATGCTGTCTGTCAGCTCGCATGTATTCCAAGGAATGGAAGTCCTGTAATTCACTGAGCCAAGCCTTAGCGGTGGGCACTGAGGTCATTTTCAATCTTTGCTCTTACAAACAAAGGTCTAGTGTGCATCCTTCCACATAGATATTTTTTGCAATTTTTAAAAAAATAAATTTATTTATTTATTTTTTGCTACGTGGGGTCTTCGTTAGTGCACGCGGGCTTTCTCTAGTTGTGGCAAGCTGGGGCTACTCTTCCTTGAGGTATGCGGGTTTCTCATTGTGGTGGCTTTTCTTGTTGTAGAGCACGGGCTCTAGGCGCACAGGCCTCAGTAGTTGTGGCATGCGGGCTCAGTAGTTGTGGCGCACAAGCTTAGTTGCTCCGTGGCATTTGGGATCTTCCCGGACCAGGGCTCGAACCCGTGTGCCCTGCATTGGCAGACGGATTCTTAACCACTGTGCCACCAGAGAAGTCCTGCAATTTTTTTTGCTAGCACTTCCGTATCATAGGTTTATAGAAGTGGGTTGCTAAGGAAAAGAGCATGGGCAATTAAAATTTTTTCCATACTGTGAAATTCCACTCTAGAAATACTGTATCTCTTTGTGCTCCCCCAACAATATAGGAGAGTCTTTGTGTCATTCTATCTACAGAGGGGAAATCTCCCCTTTGGAGAGACAACAATCTCCATCTAAAGACCTTGGAGATAGGGTATGTAGCCACAATGGCCCTCCCCACCCATCAAATGATTATCTTGATTTACAGTTGGTCCCGTCTGGTGGTATGGAAAAAGGAAAAAAGGAAGGACAGGAGGCAGAAACTTGACATTCATTGAAGACTGGGTATTATTATCCTTACTTTCTAAGTATGAAAATAGAGGCAGAGAGCAGTTATATACTTTGCCCAGTTCCCTTACCTGGCAAGACCTTGTTCCCTTCTCTTTTCTGTCTTTTTGGAAGCTTTCCTCATTCATTCTTCTCTTAGGTACTACTTACATATAATACAATTCACTAACTTTAAGTACACAGTTGGCAAGTTTGTTGTTGGTTTTCCTTTTTGGCCACAAGGCATGCAGTTTCTTAGCTCCCCACCAGCGATTTAACCTGTGTCCCCACCGGCATTGGAAGCACAGTGGAGTCTTAAACTCTGGGCCGCCAGGGAACTCCCCACAATTGGCAAGTTTTAACAAATGGATCCTATTGTAACCACCATCACAATCATGATGGCTCCCTCCCCTGAGCCCCGTTGTGTTCCATTACAGTCAATCCCTTTCCTCCACCCAGCCCTGGAAACCACCAGTCTGCTTTCTGTTGCTATAATTTTGTTTCTAGAATTTCATAAAAATGGAACTATATAGTATGTGATCTTTTGTGTCTGGCATCTTTCACTTAGCCTACTGCTTTTTATTTTTTTAATTTATTTTTATTTATTTATTTTTGGCTGCGTTGGGTCTTTGTTGCTGCACTCGGGTTTTCTCTAGTTGCGGCGAGCGGCGGTGGTGGTGGGGGCACCCTTCGTTGCGGTGCGCAGGCTTCTCACTGCGGTGGCTTCTCTTGTTGTGGAGCACAGGCTCTCGGCGCGCGGGCTCTAGAGTGCAGGCTCAGTAGTTGTGGCACATGGGCTTAGTTGCTGTGTGAAATGTGGGATCATCCCGGACCAGGGCTCGAACCCGTGTCCCCTGCACTGGCAGGTGGATTCTCAACCACTGTGTCACCAGGGATGCCCCCTACTGCTTTTTAGATTCATCCATGCTGTTACAAATATCCGTAGTTTCTTCTTTTTTAACTGTTGAGTATCATTCTATTGTATGGATATACAAAAATTTGTTCATTCACCAGTTGATGGAAAACTGGGTTGTTTCCAGTTTTTAGCTATTACAAATAAAGCTACTATGCATGTTTCTTCCCAGTTTTACGTGAACATATGCTTTACTTTCTCTTGGGACAATACCCAGGAGTAGGATTCCTGGGCTGCTTGTAGGTGTATATTGAACTTAAGAAGAAACTTCCAAACTGTTTTTCAAAGCGGGTGTATCATGGTGCATTCCCGCCAGCAATGGATGAGAGTTCCGGTTGCTCCACATCCTCGCCAGTCCTTGATATTATTGGTCTTTTTCATTTTAGTCATTCTCAGTCAATTTCAATGGCTTCCTAACCTGTCCTTGATCCCCCCCCCCACCCCGACTCCCTGCAGACCCAGGAAGTATGGCCTCTCTGCCTTTCCTCTGGAGGATGGTATTGAACACAACCCCCTCACACTGACAGAGCTGGAAGGCACAGTCCAGGTGAAGTGAGTGAGAAGTTACTTGCCGGAAGGGGGAACTTTAGAAAGAAGAAACCAGGAAGCTAGGGAACTAAAGGCCAAGAGGCTGACCAGAAGGGAAAATACGTGTGAATTAGCAAGGGGAGGGGCTAGAGAGAGCTAATTATCAGAAAGAAGTGAAAATGGGAATAGGGACAGGATAAAAGAGAGTTCTGGAGACTTCCCTTGCAGTCCAGTGGTTAAGACTCAGTGCTTCCAATGCAGGGGGTGCGGGTTCGATCCCTGGTCGGGGAACTAGGATCCCACGTGCCATGGGGTGTGGCCAAAAATTTTTTTTAAAAGAGAGCTCCATTTTGAAAAAAAGTGTTGTGACACTGAGTTATGTGAGATGATGCAGAGATATAGCAATGATAGTGTCTGAGAGCACGGACTCTGAGGCAGGCTGCCTAGGTTCAAATCCTGGCTCCACAACTTGCTTGCTGTGCCACCTTGCGCAAGTTACTTAACTTCTCTGTTTCCTCATTTTTTTAATTGGCTAAAAATAGCACCTACCTCATGGTTGTTGAAAGTGAAACCGCACAACTCAGGATGGGACTTGAACCCAGCCAAAACCCAGATTGGGACTTGAACCCACTGTCTTTTATTGAGCTCACACACCTGGTCTCGGGACTTAATGAAGCTCAGGTTCTTTATGTCTCATGGCAGAAAGAATACAGTGAGAGACAAAGTGATAGGTAAGAAGTGGATTGCTCTGCCCTTCCCTCCTGTTTCACAAGGATGGAGCTATTATCAATACATGTAAAGTACTTAAAATAATGTCTGGGTCCATTTTAAGAATGAGGGATGGGTTTGCTATTCTTTCCCCATCATCCTCATCCCTTGTCACTATGGACCTAGAAGTCAACTAAACTGGATTTGATTCGCACCCCAAGATTTCCTTGCACGGTACCCAAAATAACTGTTCAGTTGATACTCAGAGTCTGTGTACCCTCAGCAGAGTGGGGGACACGAGCCACCCTAGGGCAAGCACCCCAGCCTTTGATTCTGGGACACAGTTCTCTAACCCATGGAGGGAGCTCTGAGGAACATCTTTTGCAGATTTGCACTGGGATGCCATTTCATTACGGTGAGGGGAGAATTTGACAGTCAGTGGGTCCGGAGAGGTAGAGCTCCACACTAACCTGACAGTGGGAGCAACTATTAAGAGTTCCCACTCAGTCAAACTCCGAACATGTCGTTATACTGATTAAGTATACATAAATAGAGCTTCTTGCCTGCCCTAGACATGTATGGCATTGTCACAAAACGAGACAAGCTTTAACGTGTCTTTTGCAATGCCAAAGATGGTAAAGCAGCTGCATTACATTCTCACGGACCTCCAATACTTCCTTCCTTCCTGACTAGAGTATTTAACTCGCTTCTCAAAGTACTGACTGGCTGGAAGGCAGCACGGGACATCTGGCCTGCCTGCCCTGCCCATGTAATGCGTTCAGCAGACCTGTCCTCTACATGGGGCCTTGCACAACCTCCGTCCTATAAGCAAAGACAAAGATGGGCAGAGAAATGGCAAGTGAAGATTTTTTTGTTCATAAGGAAGGGAGAAGAAAGAAAAGTGCCAACTGAAACCGAATTGCAGCCCCTTAAAGTGAGGTTTGGGGGACTCCTGCAGCCTTTTTGTAAGTTTCTTCTTGTAAGTATCTGCCTTACCTGTCTTTGTGAGCTGCCCAGCAGAAAGCAAGAGCCCAGTGGGTAGGTTCTGGGTGATCTCTTCTCCCCTGGCAGCGCTGCTTCTGGGAGGCCTCTCTCTTCCATCTGCAGCTATCCCGGCACCCTTGTTGGGGGCCTTTCTTCCGCCCCCTCTGCACACTGGTGTCCTCTGAGTTCTCTCCTCTTCCTACTTGAAGGCCTTTTCCTAAATGATTTCATGTCCTGTACTGGCTTAAACTTCCTCTTCTATGCTGTGCATCCCCCAGATTTCCAACTCCAGCTCAAATCTCTCTACTGAATGCCCAATGGACATTTCCATTGCTGTCCCATGGACATCTGCAATTCAACATTTCCAAAACTGGAACTCAAAATTCTCTCCCCCGAGTGTGCTCTTCTACCTGGATTCCTCACCTGGGTCCAGGACACCACTTTTGCCCTACTTGCTCTGTCTAGAAGCCTGTCTCCTTCAACTTCTCAATTTTCATCTCCCTCCACCCCATGTCAAATCAGTAGTAATCATTATAGCTAATATTTAATGGGCACATTCTGTGTGCCAGACATTATACTAACATTTTCATCTGATACACCAATTATACGAGGTAGGTACTCTTATTAGCAGTGCTTTATAGATGAGGAGATTGAAGGACAGATTGATTGCTCAAGGTCACAGGGCTAATAGACAGCTGGGCTGACACTGGAATCTGTTTAATTCCAAAGCTTGAGCTCTTCATCACCACCCCGCACCTTGATCACTCGTCCTAAACACTTCTCACCTCTGCATCCTTCTCTCCATCTCCTGGGCTGCCCTTTTTTGTGCTTGCATCATGTCTCACATGGACCAATGTCGCCCCCTATTAATGCTCCACCTTTGAGCCTGCACCTCCGTGTTGTTCGCACAGTGAGATCTAAAACCTTTCAAGGGTTTGCCACCACCTATAAGAGAAAGCCTGACCTCTAAAGCATGGCCAGAAGAAAACACATTCCTTTGCCGAGATTCTCAGCATTGTCTCTCTGCTTGCCCACACGTATCCTGTACTTCCATCTGCTCCATGATGGGTCATGATCTTTCACTTTCTAGGGACTTTGCCTAAGTTATTTTCTCTCCGGGACCTCTTTCTACTTTCTGTGAATTCTACTTGTCCCTTAAAACTCAGCCCAGCTGGCAACTTCGCTGTGACGACATCTGTGATTCTGTGATGTATAATAAGAAATATCTGTTTGGTCTTCATCCCGATCCAGTTCCTGGCACAAAGCCCCTAAAACCTTGAAATTTCTTAAGTGATAAGAGAATTCAAAGAAGTGTCTTTTGTATTCATCAAAAGCCCCTTTCAACCACAACTGCGTTTATGTTAATGAGGTCACTTTTGGAAAGTCCCTCAGGATAAGGGCTGGTTGCCAGGGTACCACTCAGTGATCAGAGAGTTGGAACTTTCAGCCCCCAAACCTCCAGGGAGAGGAGAGGGGCTGGAGGTTGACTCAATCACTGACTGACCAATGATTTATCAATCATGCCTACGTAATGAAGTCTCCATAAAAAATCCTAAAGGATGGTGTTCAGAGAGTTTCTGGGTAGGTGCACTCACAGAGGTGCTGGGAAGGGTCCCAGAGAGGGCACGGAAGCTCTGCGTCCCTTCCCCCATACCTAGCCCTGTGCATCTCTTCCTTCAGGCTGTTCCTGAGTTGTATTTTTAAAATTATAAACCAGTAATCTAAAAACAAAACAAACCAGAAAACAAAAAAGCAAAAAACAAAACAAAACAACCCCCAGTAATCCAGTAGGCAAACTGCTTTCCTGGGTTGCAGGCGGATTCCCAACCACTGTGCCACCAGGGAAGCCCTATTTTTAAAATTATAAACCAGTAATCTAAAAACAAAACAAACCAGAAAACACAGAAAACAAAAAAGCAAAAAACAAAACAAAACAACCCCCAGTAATCCAGTAGGCAAACTGCTTTCCTGGGTTCTGTGAGCCATTCTAGCCAATTACTGAACCCAAAGAGGGGGTCGTGGGAACCCTCAACTTATAGTCGGTCAGAAGCACAGGTAACAACCTGGACTTGAGGTTGGTGCCTGGAGTGAAGGCAGGGGCATGGTCTTATGGGACTGAGCCCATAAACTGTGGGATCTGATGCCATCTCCCGGAGGTAGTGTCAGAATTGAGTTGAATTGTAGGACACCCTGCAGGTGTTGGAGAATTGTTTGGTGTAAGAAAATCCCCCTCATATTTGGTAGCCAGAAGTATTGAGAGGAGAGTGGTAAGTAGGAGAGAAACACAGTGAGTTTTCCCCTTTCAATATCCCAGTTCTCCTAGGCAGGACTAAATGTTGTTTCCCCTGTGCCCATGTTATTTTATTTTATTTCTTAATAAGCAGTAGTAATCATTCCTTTATCTGTGTGTTACTTACCCTAGAGTTGCCACTTCTCTTCTCAAGCGGATTCATTGCCACTGTTGCAAGTAGATTCTTAATCACTGGCCAATGAGTCATTCAATAAACCCTACCTGAGCTCCTTCACTTAAATCTCAGACACTGTGCTAAGCGCAAGTGATGGAAAATGAGTGAGAGAGAGATCTGGGCATTGAGGAGCTCTGGGTTCGTGTTAAATACACTTTCAGGATATAGCTTATCCCATAGGGCTGGGACCAGGTTCTAATCACACATGCATTTCCAATGCCTAAGATAAGGCGTGCTCAGGGCAAGTATTAAATAAATGTCAGATGAATGAACGAACCTGAGTTCTATTTCTGATCCAGTTTATGGATTGAAAACAGAAGTGAGGAGAGAATAAAATCTCTGTTGAGAGACCGACCTCCTGTTCTCCAACTAACATCCACAGAGGATTCCAAGAGAACCCCAAAGCATACAGCACTGCACTGGCAGCAATGGGTCCCCACATGCTCTGTTTAAGGGCCCCTGTCTTGAGGCCCAGATAAAATCATTGTTATGGTGCTGCCAATGGGTAGAACTTTTACAGGCAGAAGAAGGTAGGATTTTGCTTTCCTCCTAATGATAGAACCTTTATTATTGACCTGAGTGAAGCCTTTAACATCAAAATGGAAACTGCAGTTCACTTTTGAACACCTGAAATCATTTCCTTGCTTCTCATGTTCTAAACACTCAAAAGGAATTACTCACAGTTGTTTGTGGGAAATTCCCGCCAAGGTTGTTAACAGTCATCTCAGAGGGAGGAGGGGGGATAAGGGGCGTGAGGGTGACAGCAGAGGTCACTGGCAGGGTGTCCCCTAGTTGGAGAGTTCCTGCAGCCCAGATGTACAAACTCCACCATGGACCAAATTCAGTGACCACCATCCCATCTCCAGGAAGGACTGGAGACCCCAGGAAACATAGAAATAGCTACCAGGCCTGTAATTCACCACCAGGCCCCTTGGTTCCAGAATCAAGGCAAAGCTGCCCCATTGGCCCAAGCCAATGACACTGTACAGCTCCCCCCTCCCCACCCCGGCTTCGCACAGCCTGGTTCCAGCAAAGCCAAAACCAAGCCCACAGTGTGGAAAAGTGGAGAAAGCCGGTCCTTTGCC
This sequence comes from Neophocaena asiaeorientalis asiaeorientalis, assembly GCF_003031525.2. Lineage (NCBI taxonomy): Eukaryota > Metazoa > Chordata > Mammalia > Artiodactyla > Phocoenidae > Neophocaena > Neophocaena asiaeorientalis. The sequence continues at coordinate 3,282,385 of NW_020174933.1, read as the reverse complement.
ACCGTCAGTTTTGGAGAAAATCTTCATGAATTTCAGCCTTATCAGTACCTGTGTGATTTGTTCCTGGAGATTTCATGAGGATCCCCTGGGAAACCTGAGGGGTGGACAGGGATTGGAGGGCCGCCTTTGTTAACGTGGGCATGACTGCTTCTGATCTCACACCACCCCTCACACATACACTC
>NW_020174933.1:3279830-3282187 GCF_003031525.2 Neophocaena asiaeorientalis asiaeorientalis | reverse complement strand
AAGGAGAACCTCTGAGGTCTCCTGGCACGTGCTGTCTTACGATAATGACCGCTGCCTGCTTTCTATCGGGGTCATTTGTACCCCTGGACAAACGGACAGCACGGGACCCAGCCCTGCTTCGGGTTCCGGCAGCAGCAGCAGCTGGTAGGTGCTCGCGTGGCTGTGAATCGCTCCCACGCAGCTCAGGTGTTCTCAGCGGGTCCTCGGATGGTTTCCTCCCTCCTTCCTTCCCTCCCTCCCTCCCCCAGTTCAGCTCCACGGAGGGCCGGCTCAGGCTGCCCGCGGTTGAGGGGGCAGTGCGAGCAGGTCACCCAGGCTTTGTGCAGGCGGCCCCGTCTCCACTCCACACCGTGTGAGCCCCCGGGCCCCCCCCAAGGCGTTGGCCGGTCGGGCTCCGCAGAGATAACTTGCCCAGAGCAGCCGCGAAGGAAGGACCCGGCAGGTCCAGCTCCGGCCCGGGACAGCAGCGCGCGAAGCTCTCCAGCCAAGTCGCTGCCGGGGGCGGCTCGTGGCTGCATGCAGATGGCGCCTCTTTCCTTGATTCCGTTCTGCTGCGGTTACCTGGTTTTAGAAGTTGCTGGAAGTACGTTTCTTTCCCCTGAGAGAGCGAGCTGTGCTGGCTTTGCACCTAGAATCAGGTCTCAGTTTCTCCAGGTCAGTGGCTTTGCACAGCCTTTGCTTTTCCCATTCTCCCTTCTCTAGTCGTTGCTATTCTACTGGGTATTAGTATTTTAGGGCAGGGTGGGAGGGAAGAGTCAGTAGAGTTAAAATTCGATCTGATTGCAGATTTGATCAATGTTTTAGTAGGGGAGAAGTTAGTATTTAACTAACGTTTTATTAGATTTATGTTTTCCGTGTTTCTTCTTACAAGAGATTTTCAAAATCGACCGCGTATCAGAACAAAGTACACAATTTCTATTTTGTCAATTTTATTCAATTCACGCATGGCATGTAAGAACAGCAGCTCCCAGAAGATGGCGCCAAAGTCTGCCTTTTCTCCACTTTCCTCCTGCGCTTCACTGCTTCACGGCTTCACAGTCGGCAGGGTTCACCCTCAAAACAGTTAAGTTTCCTTATCAGCACAGACCGTTTCTGGCGAAGGTCCACAGCAGAAAATCCTCCGTAAGATGTTTAGGGGGGAAAATAGTCCCAAGGGTTGTAGCCTTGGCTGGTGTATCTGGCAACTTCCAGTATTCCAAACTGTAGAACATTTCACAGGTGGGAAACAATGGAAAATGTCTTGGGTTTGGAGCCAAGGTCAAGCTCTTTCACTTATTGACTACCTGGCCCCGACTACTTGAGCTGCATTCTCCATCTTTCTTTAATGGGACTAAAATCCTACTTAGTTACAGAGCAGTTATGAAGCTCAGATGAGCTGGGTTTGTGCAGAATGTTACATAAATCATAATGGAGTTTACCAACTTAACAGAGGCAACCTGTAAAATCTGTAAAATGATGATGATGGTGCCTATCTCATCCCAGTTTTATGAGGAATACATAAAATAATGCATAGTTATTTTTTCAGTTATTTGATCATATTTATTGATGGTTCCTATATAATAGACACTGTACTAGCTGGGCAGTCATAGAGAAGTTATAAAAACCCTTTGTAGGGCTTCCCTGGTGGCGCAGTGGTTGGGGGTCCGCCTGCCGATGGAGGGGACACGGGTTCGTGCCCCGGTCCGGGAGGATCCCACATCCCACATGCCGCGGAGTGGCTGGGCCCGTGAGCCATGGCCGCTGAGCCTGCGCATCCGGAGCCTGTGCTCCGCAACGGGAGAGGCCACAGCAGTGAGAGGCCGGCGTACAGCAAAAAAAAAAAGAAACCCAAAAAACCCTTTGTAGATTATAAAGCTTTTATGTAAAAAGTCCTTTGTAAATTAGAAGGCAACATACATTTTTTTCCCCTCAACTTTCTTCATCTTTTCCAATCTGGACACACCCACATTTGCACTAAAACACACCTGCAACTAACATTATACTCTGATGCCTTTGTTTAAACTATAATACATGGCAGCCATCACAGACAATGGCATGGAAATAAAACTATGACAAGAAAATGTCCTCAAAATATTTTGGTGACTGAAAAAAGAGTAATAACAAAATTCATACAAAATTATCTATACATATATGAATCTGGGAGAGTATACATTAAAATAGTCACAGTAGCTTTCTCTGGGTGGTAAGATTGATGATTTTGACTTTCCTTTCTTGCTCAAATGTAAGTTTTACTTCTTCTACAAAAAATTACCTATGTAATTTTTAAGTTAAAAATAAAACATTTTAATTTAGCTATTTATCTTTTTTTTTTTTTTTTTTTGTTAAAAAGTCCTTTCACTGTTTTGGCTTCTCCCCTT
>NW_020174933.1:3251586-3279310 GCF_003031525.2 Neophocaena asiaeorientalis asiaeorientalis | reverse complement strand
TTTTGTGGTACACGGGCCTCTCACTGTTGTGGCCTCTCCCGTTGTGGAGCATAGGCTCCGGACGCGCAGGCTCAGTGGCCATGGCTCACGGGCCCAGCCGCTTCGCGGCATGTGGGATCCTCCCGGACTGGGACACGAACCCATGTCCCCTGCATCGGCAGGCGGACTTTCAACCACTGCGCCACCAGGGAAGCCCTCTTTATCTTTTTAAATTTTATTTATTTTGGCTGCATTGGGTCTTCATTGCTGCGCGGGCTTTCTCTAGTTGTGGTGAGCAGGAGCTACCCTTCGTTCCAGTGCGCCGGCTTCTCATTGCGGTGGCTTCTCTTGTTGTGGAGCATGGGCTCTAGGTGCACAGGCTTCAGTAGTTGTGGCTTGCAGGCTCAGTAGTTGTGGCACACAGGCTTAGTTGCTCTGTGGCATGTGGGATCTTCCCGGACCAGGAATCGAACTCATGTCCCCTTCACTGGCAGGGGGATTCTTAACCACTGGGCCACCAGGGAAGTCCCTAGCTATACATCTTATAGAATCCTAAATGTGGGTTTGAAAGGGGCCGTGGAGAGCATTATAGATGAGGAAATTGAGGTTCAGGGAGATGGACTGGTGGGACTTCCTTCTCTAAATTGGACATTTTTTTCCTTCCTCTCTTTCCAAATGTGTTTGCAAAGCTTTTGATTTTTAGTCTAAACGCATATGCTCTGTAATTAGATTCTCATCTTTAATTATCTTTCTGACTTTTTGATGTATCTACTTACTCTAGCATGGTAGTTTTTCTTTGACTTGTTCTTTTTTTTAACGTTCAACTCACTGCTTGGTTTCTTTGACTTTTCTCTTTGAAAGATGCCTGAGGTAAATAAGCATTTTAGCCCCATCAGTGGTCTCTTTAATTATATTCTTCTCACATTTGCCTTTTGGTCTCTACCAACTAATTTCCTCAGAAATTTCCAAGGGTGAATCATAATTCCTCAAAGACATCATTCCTGGAGTCAGAACATTTTTTTTTTTAATTTGATGTAGATTGAAGTAAGAGTCTTTCAGACAGAGTGTACAGTATTCTTTAACACAAAGGCTTTTGCTTTCTGGGCCTCAGTGTTTCCATCTGCCAAATGGATGTTTTCCCACCTCACTTGATGACTATTACTTATGGGAAACATCTTGGAAAATCTGAAGCCCCTCCAGCCTCAGCAGACAGACACTTGACTCCTTAGATTGCATGTGAGTGAATGGATCTGGGGCCAGAGATTGTGATAGAAGCCAGAGCAACAGAGCCGGCCCCCCAAGACGTGGAGCTTTGGACTGTACAAGGGGAAAGCCCAGCAGGGCAGAGCCTAATGTTAGATCAAGTGAATTTGACTCTTTTTTTTTTAATTGAAGTATAGTTGATGTACAATATCGTATAAGTTACAGGTGTACCATATAGTGATTCAGAATTTGAAAAGGTTGTACTCCATTTGGAGTTATTATAAAATATTGGCTCTATTCCCCGTGTTGTATATTATATCCTTGCAGCCTATTTTGTACCTAACAGTTTGTACCTCCTACTCCCCTGCCTCTATTTTATGCCTCCCCGTTCCCCACTGATCACCACTAGTTTGCTCTCTGTATCTGTGAGTCTGTTGCTAGTATGTTGTATTTTTTAGATTCCACATGTAAGTGATGTCATACAGTATTTGTCTTTCTCTGATTTATTTCAGTTACCATAATACCCTTCAAGTTCATCCATGTCGATGCAAATGGCAAAATTTCATTATCTTTTTATGGCTGAGTAGTATTAATTTAACTCTTTTTCTAAATGAAGTCCTTTCTGTGACTGATGTCCTACACTCAATTATCCTGCTCAGGACCCCTATGGGTACAGTTTGATTGGCCCCTTATCTGTGGCCCCTTAGAGCAGTGCCAATCATGAGGCTTATAACACACACAAACACACACACACACACACACACACACACACACACACAGTGAATTCACATAAGTTTCCACGTTCTCTGAGAGTCCAGAGTAAGCAGTCCAGTAGAAATATAATTCAAGCCTCAAAGTTTCACCCCATATGTAATTTAAAGTTTTTTGGGGCAGCTTCATTTTTAAAAAGTAAGAAAGAAATGTGGCAATAATTTTAAGAATATAGTTTATTTAACCCAATATATCCTAAATATTATCATTTCCATATGTAATCCATAGTCCAACTTACTACTGAGATATTTTACATAAACAAAATTTGCACAGAATGCTATAGTTTTCTGTAAACTGTTTTTTTAACCTTTAAAAAATTGTAGTAAAATATACATAACATAAGCTTTACCATTTTCACCATTTTTGGTTTCGTGGCCTTCAGTACATTCACATTGTTATGCAACCATCACCATCATCCATCTCCAGAAAGTTTTCATCATCTCCTCTGAAAGCTGGTGAATCCACAGCCTCATAACACATGTTACTGGTCAGGTAAGGAAACCAAGGCCTGCTTCCTCTCCCCTCATCTCCCTTCCCTTTTTCTCCGTCACACTTGCAGCCTAGCTTCTGCCCACAACTGCCCTAAAACTGGTCCCATTAGGCTGTCAGCCCTTCCTGGTGGCCGAATCTCACGGGCTGCCTCCTGATCCTGTCTGGCTTCTGGTCTGCATCACTGGGCAATCCTGTTTTCCAGTCCGTCCTGCACATTTCCTCCTCCCGATTTTCTATAACACCCTCTCCCTGGGGTTTCGTCTCACCTTTTGGGTCTTCTGACATCTCCTCCTCCTGGCTCAGGAACTCATCCCTACTCCCTAGGCCATTGCAAGAACAGCCTGGCTGGTTTTTGCTGCCTCTGGGCTTGCTGGAGTGGCTCCTCTCCTGCCACCTGCTGAGTGTCCCAGAGGAGAGGCAGGCGGGGAGGGGGCAGGGGCATGTCGCTCTGTCCTCCCCAGGCTGAGGGGCTCTGTCCACCTCCTGATGGATCTCAGCCCACAAGAGCTTGCTAATTCATAATGAGCTCACACAAGAAAGGCAGAGCAGTGGAGCTGAAAGAGATCTTGTCTACATCAGGATACTTAGTTCTGTGTTTTTTCTAGATCCACCACTAACTGGCCATGTGACTCTGTAAGGCCCAGGAGCCTTATTCATATGTAAAACGAAGGGTATTTAGATCTCTTTCAACTCAAAAGCTCAGAAAGAGGAAACATTGCGTTTAAAGGCTGTTCCAGGCTTTTAAGGATCAGTGGATCCACATTTTCCAAGGTATCAAAGCGATGGCTGAATCCTCTCACTGGGCTAGTAATCACAGCCTCCCCTGCACTCACCCGTGACCATGACCTGCTGCCAGATGACTGCTCCTTATATAAATGCCCCAGTCATTTGAGGAGCTTCCCTGGAAGAAAGAACTGTAGTTGCACTCTTGGTTTTCACTATTTTCATGCGTTATGAGTTGAAGTAAATGACATATTTGATTAATCTGTGTGAGAGAAACCTTGCTCAGAGTTCTCTGAAAGATGGCTGTACTGAAGGAGATGTAGCCCTGAGCTACTACCCAGGAGGAAAGGAGGATGGGGGAGGAGGAGGGAGGAAGAAGACAAAGAGTGGGAGGAAGAAGACGAAGAGTAGGAGGAAGAGGAAGGAGGGGGAGGGGGAAGAAGGGGAGGAGAAGGGAGGGGATGGAGGGGGAGAAAGAGAGAGAGACTGATTTCCCTTTGCAAACCCAGATCACGGTTTCCACAAACCCCACCTATCAGTTACTCGAGGCCGTAAATCAGGGGACACAGATCTGGACCGATGCCTATAGCTCCCAAGCTGATTCTTCACCAGGAGGCTGAGCTGGTGGCTGCAGCAGACAATGGAAATTCACCAAGTGCTGCCCGTGGAGAGGGTCCACCTCCAGGTCCTAGATGACTGAGTCAAGGGCGTTTCACTCTCCAAAGTCCTGCATATATCTTACTTCATTTACAGTACAACCACATAAGGGGTAAAAACCATAAGATTTAGTTTCCAGGTTAGGAAACTGAGGGTCAGAGAGAAAAACTAACTTTCCGACGTCACCCAGCTGGCGCAGGGAGGATCCGGGATTCAAAGTCGCTCCTGACCCCAGGACCTCGCCCTGCCTCTCTGCATAACCAGATCCACGCACCTCAATTCCCCACCCCTCAGGCCTTACCCACATCTCCATCCACTGAACAAATCACACCCAGTGTGATTGGCTAATTCCCTCATTCTTCCTTCCCCAGTCCCCCCCTACTCTCTAAACCTCTCTGATTGTTTCACAGATTACTTTCACCTCTGCAGCCAGATGGTACGGTTCTTGAGGTCTAGGAACATGTTTCCTACTTTGTTTTTCCTCCCAAATTACCCAGTGCCAAGCTGAGCACAGTACTACACGTGGGGTAGGTGATGGGCCAGCAGAGCCCCCATCAAAGACATTCTGTTCCCTGGCCACCCAGACTCAAGTGTCAGCCCTGGTTATTCTCTCTCTCTCTCTCTGTCTGTCTCTCTGTCTGTCTGTCTGTCTGTCTCTCTCTCTCTCCATTTCTCTATAAATTTATTGTTTTTTGTTGAAGGTGTTATATAAACCAGAGTTCTAAGCCACCTCTTTTTGAGTTATTTTCCCATATACATATATGAGACAAACATGTTAATAAACATGATTTTTTAACTCTATGCACATTTACTATTTTTAATTAATTTTTATTGGAGTATAGTTGATTTACAATGTTGTGTTAGTTTCTGCTACATAGAAAAGTGAATCAGTTATACAGATATCCACTCTTTCTTAGATTCTTTTCCCATATAGGTCATTACAGAGTATTGAGTAGAGTTCCCTGTGCTATACAGCAGGTCCTTGTTATTCGTCTATTTTATATACAATAGTGTGTATATGTCAATCCCAATCTCGCAGTTTATCCCGCCCCCCCGCAACCCCTTTCCCCCCTGGTAACCATAGGTCTAATACACTTGTTTTGCTTTGTCTTGTTAATCTGTCTTTGTATTACACAGCATCATCTGCGGACCTATGAAGGGTAGAAGAAAGGTTTTTTCCTGCCCTATGTTATGTCCTGATTGTTTTTTCCCTTTGGCTGTTTACCTGACAAGCTCCTGATTGTCCCAAGTAGCTCACGGGGTCCCCCTATCGACCTCAGAGGGGCTGGGATCTGTGTCCAGGGGTCAATGGGGGGGGACATCCTGGTCAGTGACAATCTGGTTTTAAGGAAGGGGCTTTTAGTGTGTCAATAGACAGTGACACTTAATACGCCCAAACAGGTTTACTGGGAGAATATTTTTTCCAGGTAGAAAAAATCAGTTTTATTTTGTACTTATTAGTAATTTATGAATATTTAACACAATGGCATTGGACATAGGTATATTCTGTTGTTTTCTTATGGCATTTCTTTACTTTCTTTTATAAAACTTACTATAATGTGTAATTATATGCTCATTTGAGAATCTACTTGTTTTCCACTAGAATGTAAGCCCCCAAAAGTCAGGGACCATGTGCATTTAATTCACCAGAGACTCAAAACGTATTTGTTGAATGATTGATAATAGTAACGTCCACTGTCCTCATTTTCTAAGGACCAACCATGTGTGTAGTGAAGAGGGTCCCAAATTAGGAATCAGAGAACTAGGCCCTGGTTTAGGCTTAGTGACCCTCTGGCTGAGTGGTCATGTCCACACCCTCTCCTGGCCTCATTGTTTTACTTGCAAAACAAGGCTAGCAATGTCTACTCCTACCTATTCTCAGAGGCTGTTCAGTGAAGACAGTGGGATAATTTTAGACTTACTGTGTTGTCAAAGTTAAAGCCTGATTGTTTTTTTTTGGTCACACTGTGCCTGGCTTGTGAGAATCTTAGTTCTCTGACCAGGAATTGAACCCAGGCCCCCAGCAGTGAAAGCACTGGACGACCAGGGAATTCCCCGGGCTCTTGTTTCACTGTCTTTTTTTTTAAACTTCATTTTTGTGAATAGGCCATACAGATACATGGTTCAAAAAATATCAAAATATACAAAAAGGTATAAAGTGACAATCCACCTTCACTCCTCTGTCCCCACCCGCCTAGTTCCCCCACTGCTAACGCTACCATGTGTCTCTTTTGTCGCGTTCCAGAGCTTCTTTATCCACATATGAGCAAACACGGAAAGATTTTCCCCACAGTAACAAGTCTTACACCTACAAATTTCCCAACTACCTTGCTCTGGGCCCAATACGGAGTGAATTCTGCAATCAATACCTGTTGATGAATTTGACTAATGGGTATCGTAACGAAAAATTGGACAAGAAGGAACGTGACTTCACGATATGCATTAAAGATGGATGGACAGGGCTTCCCTGGTGCCGCAGTGGTTGAGAATCTGCCTGCCAATGCAGGGGACACAGGTTCGAGCCCTGGTCTGGGAAGATCCCACATGCCGCGGAGTAACTAGGCCCGTGAGCCACAACTACTGAGCCTGCGTGTCTGGAGCCTGTGCTCCGCAACAAGAGAAGCCGCGACAGTGAGAGGCCCGCGCACCGCGATGAAGAGTGGCCCCCGCTCGCCACAACTAGAGAAAGCCCTTGCGCAGAAACGAAGACCCAACACAGCCAAAGATAATAAATAAACAAATTAAAAAAAAAAAAGATGGACACACATGCTGACCCGGACTGTTCCAGGTCACTGCCTGCATCTTTCCTGCTCCTATTCAATACCAACCCTGACATCTGGGCCTTGGTTTTGTTCAGCTTTTTTTTTTTTTTAATGGAGGTAGCAGTTTATTGGGACATCTCAACTCGTGGGTTGTTACAAGGACAAAATGTGTGACGTCACGGAAAAGGTCTTAGAGTTTGGCACAAAGACAAAACCCAGGGACCACTAGAAATTATTATCACTCTCACCTCCTATCCACAACTCACCTCAGATGACCGGTTAGTTCTGCGTCATCGGCTGAATTCGTCTCCCTGAAATTCAGATGTTGAGGCCCTAACCACCCCCCGTACCTCAGAAAGTGACTAATTTGGAGATATGGTCTTTAGACAGGTAATTATGATAAAGGAAGGTCATTAAATTATCCAGTCTGGCTGGTGTCCCTATAAGAAGAGGAGGTTAGGACACCGACACCCAGAGGGAGGACCATGTGAAGACACAGGGAGAAGACGGCCGTCAAAGAGCCAGGGAGAGAGGCCTCAGAAGAAACCAACCCCGCCAATACCTTGATCTGGTACTTTCAGCCTCCAGAACTGTGGGACAATGGATTTCTATTGTTTAAGCCGCCAACTCTGTGGGACTTTGTGAGGTAGCCCGTACAAATGAAGACACCTTGTTTAGCCCTTCATTTCCCAAACATATGAAAGTAGAGAAGACTTGTGTTTGGTTTTTAGAGCCAGGCCTCTGCCATCACGAGGACACAAAGGTGCACCAGACACCTGTGAAGGCGTTTCCACCCACAAGTGGGGCAGAAGAAGTGCGCACACCAGGGCAGGCCGCTCAGCACCTGCTCCAGGAGCTCTGAGACATGCCTGGGGGTGGAAGTGCCCTCCTGGCCAGCTCCTTGAAGGGCTGTGTACAGAGCTGCATGACAGCCATGGCCTTGCCTGAGAAGCAGAGACCCTGCAGGAGGAGAGACAGAGCAGATGCCTGTCTGGAGTCCTGCCTTCAACCCAGCCCCTCTGAGACCAGCCCCACCGCTGCCTGCCCTGAGCTTTGACTCCCTGAGCTCACCTCCTTGTGCTTAAGTTAACAGAGATGTGTGCAAAGTTTACAGCTCAGAGGGTGCTGGCAAACACAGTCTCTAAAGAATAAGATCCCCAGGACTTTCCCTGGCAGTCCAGGGGTTGACTCCACACTTCCACTACAGAGGCATGGGTTCAATCCCTAGTCGGGGAACTAAGATCCCACATGCTGCCTGGCCAGTGGCTGCTGGCCGGGCTCCAGCCTCCCTCTCCCTGCAGCCCTGGTGGTGCAGAGATGCTCCAGGCACCCCAGACAGGCTTCCCACCAGAACAGCCGCCCTCACTGCGCAGTGCCTGCTGACAGCCAACAAGCCTCCCGCTCCAGTGACACAGCTCAGATTCTCCACCAGAAGCTAAGCCTCCCTCTGCTGGGCTCCCAGTGTCACATGGGTGTGTAAGTGTGTCTGTCTTGGGTTCCTCGAGACCTATGCCTGTGTCGTGTTGCATCAGCATCCGTGGGGATGTCTGCGTGCTCTCTTCTGTCCCTGGTGGTTTGTCTCTCACTCCCTGGAGTCCGGTCAAGCTTACAGACAGCAACCCCGGGCCAGCATCGAGTCTCTGTGCAATGGCAGAATCAGGTGGAATCCAGACCTGGACAAAGCCCGTAAAGAAGCTCGTGGTTACGATGCCTTTGCAGAGCAGTCACTGGGCAGCTCGTACTGAAGCGGAACCGAGCTGGCTGCCCGCTGACCTGGGCTCGCTGCCCTTGCTGGGCTGACCAGAGTCCAGCTCCTGGCTGTACATTAAAGAACAGGGGATGTTACAGTTCATAAAGTCACCAGCTCCAGAGGTCAATGCCGTGGCCACACAGCCCGTGGAATCGGCCGTGGTCTCACCCTGGGTTGGCGGGGGTGGGTCATCCGTGTGCTCTCTGGGCAGCCTTATGTGGTGGCTCAGAGCTAGACCTGGGGCTTCCCGGGCTGGCTTTGCCCTCTGTGTGCTGTGTGCCTTTAAGGAAGCCCCCTAACCTCTCTGAGCCTTTCATCACTCATTAGCCAGAGAGAACCATGTTACAAATTAATAGGGGCATGCTTAGGAATGCATGAAATACTAGGCGTGAAAGTGTTTCATTCGAACACCTTAAAAGTGTTTGTGCGCATGGACACCAAGGGGGAGGGGCGGTGGTGGTGGTGTGAGGAATTGGGAGATTGGGATTGACATTTATACACTAATATGTATAAAATAGAGAACTAATAAGAACCTGCTGGATAAAATAAATAAATAAATAAAATTTAGGGAGTTAAAAAAAAAAAAAGTGTTTGTGGTTGTTTGGTTGGTTTGGTTTTCCTCGAGCCTATGAAATTCCATCTTTAGCCCTCCCCACCCCACCTCCTCATGTTCTGACCTCCTCAGGATAATCCCAGAGCTGCCTGCTGTCCCCTGTTACAGCCATCACGACCTGTGATATCTGACTCCTCTACTCTGCTGTCTACCAAACCTGTCTTTTTCTGTTCACACTCCTAGTTCCCTTGTTTCCTGAGCTAACTCTAGACACTTCCTTCTTCTTCCATCCTGACCTCGTGACTCTCAGTCCTGGAGCAGGGGGATGACACATCTCCTAAGTGACTGCTCATCTCAGGGCCACCCGCTGCTGAGCCACTTTTGTTACAACGGGAAACCAGACAAGAGAAGGCGGACAGGCCAGCGAACCCCCCTCACTGCCAAGGTGAAGACGGCTCCTGGTCTACCACCACCATCACTAAACGGTCACCAGCAGCACCTCTCACCACTCCCAATGGGTGGGCTCTTCCAGATCCAGGTCTAAGTGCTCCTATGCGTTATTTCATTTCGTGTTCACAACAGCCTTAGTCTGGATGGAAAGAGCCATGGTTATCAGCAAGGCTGTGTTTAAATAATGAGGGACAGCACGTGGCCATCCCAGGCAGAGCCCAGAGTGATCCATTTCTTGCCACAGCAGCTTGGCACCAGGTGTGCCAGTGGCCTGCCTCCTGCTCAAGGGCCCCACATCTCCAGCTTGGGCACCTACTCAGCTCACTGTGCGCCCTGGGCTGGTGGGGCCCTCCTGATGGGATTAGTGCCTTTATCAGAAGAGACAGTGGAGGGCTCACTGTCTCTCCACCGTGTGAGGACACAGAGAAGACGACCACGTAGAAACCAGAAGGAGAGCCTCTCCAGAACCTCACCACGCTGGCACACCCTGACCTTGGACTTTCCAGCCTCCAGAACTGAGCAATAAATTTCTGTCATTTAAGCCTCCTGTCTGTGGTACCCTGTTATGACAGCCCTCACAAACTAATATCGTTAGTTTCCTTATTCTCAGTCCGAGATAAGATATCAAACGTGACTACTGTTGCAGCTATTATCCCAGGTGCTGTTTTCACGTTTCGAGAGCACAATTAACAAACACTTTGTAATGGATCTGCTTCTGGATGCTCTGGGACCAAGTTTAAATTCTCTGTCTACTCTAGAAAGGTTGGCTGAAACGGAGCAGGACATTATGGTCCTTCCCCCCCCCCGCCCCCCGATGTCCCCCACCTGCCTTTTGTGTGTGGAAAAACTTCAGCCAAAGAATAAGGTTAATCAGAGAAGTGAGAAAATGCAAAAGCAAAGAAAAGCAATCAGACAGGACAAAATAATAATAGTTTAGTCAGTAAGCGAAGTCAAGGACTTTTAGTCCCTCCTCAAGGGCTACAGATAATATTCTGAGCCGTATCCTGTGAGCTGTCTTATAGATACTGAAACCGCCACCAGGTGGAAGAAGTTAACTACGTGATGACCAGACTGTAGCCATGACATAAGTTGCCACAATTCCAAGAATTGGCCTCAAGGAAATGGGAGCAAACCGACCCTGGAACTGAAGATTAACTGTACCTAAAACAGCCAAGATGATGCTGAGCGGACCTCCGCAGGACCAACTTCAAGATGAGCGTCAGAGCTGACTGTGCCGTTCTGCATGGAGCCCCCTCCCTCTGTCTATACAAGCTCTTGCCCCCCAGTTGGCGGGGGTGGGAAGTCGGCCTTCCGGACAAGCATCCCCTCCCCCCGCCCCTCCCCCCGCCAGTTGCCGGCCTCCAAAATAAAGCAAACTTTCCTTTCCACCAACCTTGCCTCTTTATTAGCTTTTGACTGGCGAGCAGCCAGACCCAGGACCCCACTTTCGCCTACACGTCCATTCCCAGGGATCTCTGAGATCCTACCAGTCCAGACCAGCAGGACCCCCAGAGCCTGGCCCTCCCACCTGGTCTGCTTTCCCTGCCTCCCCTTTCCCTGGCCTCCAGACAGAGGATGCAGGAGGCTGCTCCCTGGCACCGTGGGCAGGGAACTCGTTCTTCCCTTTCTAAACACAAAGCAATCTCTATGCACTGCCTCACAGAGGAAAACTGCAAATGAGGCTCTGGGTGTGGCGAGTCCAGGCTGCAGGAGCTGGTAGGCATTTTTTCTTAGGGAAGCCTTTGTTTTCCCTTTCAGCAGACTGGCCTGAAATACGGAGGCACCTCAAAACTCTTAATCTACCACGACCCGGAATTCACAATAAACTGGGTAAGGAGTGTCACCAACTCAAAGACTCCTTAAGATGGATCACCCCACAAGAAAACTTGAGATGCCCTGAAAGCTATGGATCATAAGTGAAAAAAAGCTCACTGAGGTTTTCCCAAGCTGACAACAATCCTAAAAATCCCCATGACTAACAATAACGAGTTCTGAGCCTGAAACTCTCCTGAGCTTCAATAATAAGTGTTTGATCAGTCGTGCTGGAGAAAAGATTTCTCTGTCTATTCTCTCTACAGAAAATTAATTGCAGGATCACTCTTACACGAAGAGAAGTATGAAGACCAAAGAATTGTAGGGAAAAGGGAATTTAGAGATGCCTCAGACAATGAATAAGTAAAAATATCGCACGACTCTCCTGGATTTTGTGGTGTTTGTAGGACTGGCCAGCTTCTTTAAATGTGTGATGTGTTATTCTAAAGAAATGATTCATTTTGGTACCTAGTTTTGTATTTGTAGTTCTGTTTTTCTTTTCCTAAAGAGGGCCTCTAACAATGAAGAAGAAGCTTCAGGACTCACAGAATTGGATGTGGTGTAGCCCCTTGAACTGCTTTCTCAGAAGGATTTTCAACACACCTCTCACCTTCATCCTTTTGGTCCTGCTCTGGGGGGTAATCAGTCAGCCTACCTTCATTGTTCACTGGACCTAGACGTTCCGACCACTCTCAGTGGCTGACCACATGTGTGCCAGGGAAACCGACGGTGCCATCATAATGGCTCATTCCTCTGAGGTGCACACACCCCTGAAAATAAGATGTGGTCGTTCTCAGACCTTGAGACACAGTGAAGTTCCATGGCTAGAATCAATGTTCTCTTGGGCTCTAGCTACTTGAAGTACTATTTCTGGAGATGAAAATGGGAACCTATAAGAAGAACATGGAGCAATAGCCAGCAGCTTAAATGCTTTTTCAAGAATTCCTGGAAAGGACTTCCCTGGCAGTCCAGTGGTTAAGACTCCACTCTTGCAATGCAGGGGACAGGGGTTCGATCCCTGGTTGGGGAACTAAAATCCCACATGCTTCGTGGCCAAAATGAAACAAACAAACAAAAAAAACTGGAAAGAACTGGATCTAGTTTCCTGCCCAGAAACTTGAGCAAACCACTGACAATACTTTCCCTGGAGCAGAGTATGAGGTGAATGTGCTTTGGGGGATTTGTTGGTAGGAAACATTCCATTCTGTTTTCGGGTAAATAGGTAATATTCCATGCTCTTGACCACTGCGGGCTTCAATTTACACTAAGTTCTCTTTTTACCCCAGATCCCCTTAATACCAAAATTTTAATGAGGTTATTGAATCATGAAAAGAGCACATCTGAGCAACCCTAGGAGGGCTGCGCCATCTGCCTGTTTGCTTAGACAGCATTAAGGATTGTCGTAGATTTAGAGTTTGCTGTAAATAGTCCCATACCTGACCGAATTGAAATCTGATGTGTTTATTATGGGTGTGTGGGGGGGTGAAATCTGTGTTGAAATCCAACACAGATTTATGGTGATAGTTGCCCCACAAGGTGAAGTTACTAAAAATCACTGAATTGTACACTTGAAATGGGTGAATTATATAATCCGACAAAGTTGTTTTAAAACTCTGATATGCTTCATGGTCTACATTTAGGAATTACAAAAATGAGATCAATGAAAATAGATATGTAAATCATATTTCACAAAACATAAGATGTATTTGTTGAAACAGGAACTTTCCCACAAGAATCATCTTAGCTTGCAAAACCCTTATCACTTATACTATCTCACCCCTTGAATCTCTTAGCATTCCTGAAACCTTTGACACCCTTAGCTTTCAAAGTTTAAGATTGCAATTTAGACAAAAAAAAAAACACAAAAAAACCCACAAGCGATGTTGACTTTGTCCTGAATCGCTGAGAACAAAAACTATAGGCAGCGAATCAGTTGCTCATTCAATAATGAATCAAACACCCCTAAATATGTGTTGATCACGGAAATGAAGAGATTGTCATGTTTTTCTGTCACTTTACATTTGGCAAAGCAGGACACATCACTTGGAGCTAAAACAAAACCAAACCAATAAAACCAGTCTTGTTAGGAGTGGAATCTGGAGGCTGAAAGCCACATGACACAAAGTTTTCAGGGGTCGAATGTAAAAAATGTAAAAAAACAATAATTCTGTGGCTACTGTAACCGCTGAACAGTTTCATCTCACGACGTACATCCATTCATGCAAATAAGCATAGTTTCTGTTGTCCTGGGAGCTTGCCCTCCTTAGTTGACTGAGACTCCTGGTTTGTGTGTCCCTTTTAGGGGCCTTTCGTATCCTAGATTGAGCAGGCTGTGGTTAGTTCTGTTGTTTCTAACTATCCTACATTTCTCTAGCTGGAATCAGCAGTACCCAGGAGTGCTCTTTTCCAGGAAAATACCAGCAAGGATTTGTTTATCGAAATGAGCTACTTACCACCTTGGAAATTCTAGTTCTCTGAAGTGGAACACAGACAGACACGCTTAACCTGGCGTGGAGCCTGGGTGGAGGTGTGGTAAAGGTCTGGAGGCTGGGCATGCTGGGGTCAGTAGGCTTGGGGCAGCCACACAGCTGGGGGTTCCTGGCTACCTGAGCGCTCAGTCAGGACAGGAATTTCAGAGCTGGGAGAGATGCCTAGTGATAGCTGCATCTCAGTGACCAGCCAAGGGGCAAAACAGAAATTCCTTCTTTGGCCTGCCTTCTTCTCATCCCTTAAATATTTGAAAGAATTTCTGAGGGTAGCTGGCAGATAACTTAAAAAAAGATAATTTCTTGCAAATGTTATATCCCTTTTCCAAAAATTTACCTCTAAACTTTTAACTATGTGCATATAATCATCTGGGGAAATCTATAACAGTATGGGAAGCTATTAGTCACCATTTTGTCTCCCCAGCATCTGAACCCCCTTCCTACATTGGGGAATTTCCTACTCTAGGAAGTAGAAGCACCCACCATGGAAGCTGAAGATGCTAGATTCTCACATTCCCAGCCGCTATTGCTGCTGGGATGTGGGCACATGGTCTAGTCTCAGCCAATTAGATGGCTCTGCCCCAGACTTTGAATTGGAAGCTCTTGATTCAAAGCAGCATGAACTACAGACTCTATTGCAGAGAGAGATTCACTCACCCAACACCCTTTACCACCCTTTACCTTTTCCTAGCCTGCCTCTACCATCCAGGCTGGTCATGCATTCCTAACTTCTTTTGTATCTCTAGATGGTTATGTGGCACACTTCTGGCTGGAAAGATACAGATGGAGGTTTGTCTTGAGATTTCTGGAAAACTTTTGCCTTCCTGATACAGGAATCACCCTTTCTGTCTTCTCTCAATTTCTGCCTTGAATGTATATGCAATATCTAGGGCTGCAGCAGCCATCTTGCAACCACAAGGGTACAACTCTGAAGATTAAAGCCAGTACACTAAGGGTGGTGAAGCACACCGAAAGAGCCAGGATCCCTGGCAGATTTTTTAGATAGCTGAATCTATGTTTGCAACTACTAATTCCTAGATAAATGAGAAAAATAAGCACTTATGTTTAACCTATTATTAGCCAGGATTTCTATTGTTTGCAACTGTCTTCACTCCTAACTAACTGATATAGGCAATTTCCAGTGTCCAGCATTGGGGAGGTCTGTGCTACAAAACTACCACATCCGAGCCAGGGGTGGCAGCAGGAGTGTTGTTACAGAACCAGTTCTGCAGCACTGTTTTGGGTGTCATTCTTTCTTAGCCTCCAAACTCCTCCAGAACGCCTGAGGATTTCGTGAGCTACATAAAGTACCTTTTTTTTTTTTTTTGTGGTACGCGGGCCTCTCACCGTTGTGGCCTCTCCCGTTGCGGAGCACAGGCTCCGGACGCGCAGGCCCAGCGGCCATGGCCCACGGGCCCAGCCGCTCCGCGGCACGGGAGATCCTCCCGGACCGGGGCACAAACCCGTGTCCCCTGCATCGGCAGGCGGGCTCCCAACCACTGCGCCACCAGGGAAGCCCATAAAGTACCTTTTAATACATTCTTTTTCTGCTTAAATTTACCAAAGTTTAATAATAATAATAAAAGATGAGGTCATTGGGGGGTCCTAATCCAATATGACAGAGTCTGTATAAAAAGAGGAAATTTGGGCAGAGAGAACACCATGTGAAGTCGAAGGCAGAGACTGGGGTAAAAGAAATTAAACAAAATTTATTTCCTTTGCTTGCAATCAAGAATCCCGAGAAATACAGAAACTGACAATGAGGAGAGGTGGCAGCCAAATACCCTCAGGGAATAGGGGAGTATTTGAGATTGATTGTCTGGTCTGGTTGGATCCAAGGACAGTGAAAATTCAAGTAGTATTAAGAAAATTCACGGCACACTGTCACTTGTAGTGGCTTGCATGAAGGCCACCCAGCACAGTGACGGTCCCACTGAAGTTAAGGCATTGAGAAACCAAGTGGTTACTGCCAGAGAACAGCATGAAAGGCACAATGGATTCAAAAGCTGTGGGGTGGAGTGGTTGATGCTAAGGCAGGGAAGCTTAAGAAGTGATTGGCAGAGTCTTAAATTCTAGTTCAAGGCAGTCTGAAAACCAGGGACTTTCACTGACTATGCTAAAAGCATATCTTGTCTTTTGCAACCACAACTAAACCAAAAGGGAGATTCTCTCGGTTCCTGATTTACAATATCTGTTAAAGTCACCACCTCCTCTTTTCTCTCACGGATAGTTAGGGGACCGACTGGAAAGGGTGCGAACTGGGAGATTCTGAATGGGGACGGGTGGCCTGAGGACTCAGAACACACAGCTTCTGAAGTAACCCTTCCTCTGTACAAAGAGGCTCTTCCTCACTTCCTTGATGACCTAGTATAATCTAGCCTGAGGAAGTCATTTTGTAAACGGAATTCTAGGCCCTTTGGACCTCCCCTTTTCTCAGTGTCTTCAGACCAAAACCAGAGCTAGGTACCAACATATCCCTCATGTTGTAAAGCCAGACCTGGCTGGAGGAGGTTGATACACCAAAGTAATTGCACAATTTTGCTCTTTTTATCGGTAAAACACATAGGAATTAATTCTGAGGGTGCTAAACCAGGGAGGGAAGAACAGAATGTTTCCTTTCCAAGAGATTCCAGCTCAATGGGCTTCCTGGAGCGGGAAGAGTGGTTCTGTTTGCTTCTTTTTTTTTTTTTTTAATTTGTATATTTATTTTTGGCTGCATTGGGTCTTCGCTGCTGCGTGCGGGCTTTCTCTAGTTGCGGCGAGCGGGGGCTACTCTTCGTTGCGGTGCGCGGGCTTCTCATTGTGGTGGCTTCTCTTGTTGCGGAGCACGGGCTCTAGGCACACAGGCTTCAGTAGTTGTGGCTTGTGGGCTCTAGAGCACAGGATCAGCAGTTGTGACATACAGGCTTAGTTGCTCCGCAGCCTGTGGGATCTTCCCGGACCACGGATCGAACTTGTGTCCCCTGCATTGGCAGGCGGATTCTTAACCACTGCGCCACCAGGGAAGCCCCCTAACTGTTTGCTTCTTGCTATGAAACCTGGTAATCCGTACCAAGAGTAGTTGAGATGCCTGCATTTCTTTGGCATCATGTAAGAGCAGGGATCCAAGGAAGTGGGAAGGTTGGTGTGAATATACTGTGTATGACCCACCCACCAATCCCCTAACTGTGTCCCCTGAAAGGGACCGGAAGATACTCCCTTCATCAAGGCATTGAGAAATACGTTTGGTGAAGGAAAGGCCACCACCTCTCAAAAGCACTGTCATGGCTATTTTATGTACATCAGGGATGCTGTTGGGAGCTGCTGGAGTTAAACAGACTCTGTCATGTTTGCCAGGATCCCAGGCGCCAGAGGCCAGCAGTGGCACAACCAACAGAAGAGGCAAGGTCATCTTGGTAGAAGACATGGTGACCATGACCATTCACAGGGTCAGCCTGGGACTCAGAACTGTCTGCGCGTCAGATGTCTTTGGCAGAAACAAATTGATCATGGGCCCCTAGAACCAAATAGATGAGCAGCGCTCTATGGCCCTATATGATTCATATGACATAAGCAAACCAAAACTCTCTGGGTCTGATTTAAGTCATCAACAGACAACATTATACCCATATCCAATGCTTAGACCTGAACTTGAATGCTACAGAAGTGGCAAATTCCTGCAACATCCCAATTGTACTGTCCGACTGATCTAGAAGTTGGACGGGTCCGGGATAGTGACAATGGGTTATCATAAACTTCATAAGTTGGTGACGTCAATACAGCAAACCATACAGCCCCTGGAGGAAAGTGCTTTTTTCTCATTCCCAGTAAGCAAAAAAAACTCCAAATCCTGCTTTATCTCATCTGGCAAGGATGACTACCCATCTTGCTTTTGACGGCAACTTGATTATGCCAATGTGGTTTTTAGAAATCTTAATCACCTCCATCATCTTTAGGACACAGTGACTACTACACTGATGATATGTTTTGACAATCTGAAGAGCAGGAATAGTAGCTATTCTAGATAACGTTAGTAAGAAACATGCAAATTGTCGTGTGGGAAATATCTCTCACTAATCTACAGAGGCTTGTGACCTTAGGGAAGCTTTTCGGAAGGTCCAGTGGTCTAGGTTGAGATGTCTCCTCCAAAGTGAAGGATGAACTCTTGCACCTTATGCCACTTCCTACAAGAAAGAGGGATACAATGCTTGATGGCCCTCTTTATGGAAGCAACATTTGTCCCGTTCGCCTGTGCTTCTCAGACTGGGTGGCTCAATGGGTGCTAATTTTGAGGAGAGGCCCAGAGGCAGAAGAGACTTTCCATGTGGCTCAGGCTGTGGTGCAATCTGTCCTGCCACCTACGGCTCCGTGGATCCAGTTGGTGCTCCAACGGCAGGTTGGAGAGATGTATGGTGCTTGTGACAAGCCGTGTTAGGAGAATCACAGTGTCAGCTATTAGCGTTTGGAGCAAACACACACCTTCTTTGTCAAACAGCTATTTTCCTTGGCTCGCTACTGCACCATTGAAGAGATTGAATGCGTGATCCATGCAGTCTGAGCTGTCCCTCTTGAGCTGGATGTTATTTTGATCTGTTAAGCCACCAAGTCAGGTTCAGCAAAAGACCCAACTACACTGGAGAGTCTCAGTATTCAGGAGGACAGGTTAACATGCCCCATGGATGTAAGTCAACTTCTCTCCCCAGCTGGCCCACTGCTTATTCAATGGATTTATGGACACAGTGACCGTGCAGGCAGAGACTGAGACCGCCCATATTTTTAACAATCCAGACTTCCCCTATCGAGGCTAACCTGGCTCCTTACCAGCAGTTACTAACCAATTATGAGTTCTCCCTAAAGGTACCAGATTAAGCCACCTGGAAGCAGATTATATAGGTTGGACTTCTTTATTCATGGAGGGGATCAGCAATTTGTCCTCACTGGAATAGACAATGCTCTGGAACTTGGATTTACTTTTTTTGCCCAGCTATCATCCTTGGGCTTTCCAAATGCCTTGTTCATCATCATGGTATCCTATACAGTATCACTGCTGACCAAGGTCTCACTTTACACCAGAAAAAGAAATGCAGTGGGTTAATTTCTGTCCCTCAGTAGCAGCTGGGCTTCTAGAATAGTGGAATGATTAATTGTTGACTTAGTTATAGCGCCTGCTGAAAGACACATCTGTAAAGACAGTATGACTGTCCTATAGCACATAGAGTATCTTCTGAACTCAAGGCCAGTGTATGGTGTTGCTTCTCCTGAAGCCAGGATACATGGCTATAGATCCAAGAGGATGGCATCTCTCATGAATACACCCAATGACCCACTTGCAAATTTTTTTGTTTCTGTTCCCTTTACCCCTGGGCTTTGCTAGTTTGAAGGTCTTAGCAATCAGCAAGGAATTTTTCCACCAGGGGAAGTCAATCATAGTTCCCTTAAGATTGAAACTGAGACCCGGGCTATTTCAGACTCCCTGCGCCAGTGGGTAAGAGCACAAAAAGAGCGTGATGGTAGTGACAATCAGGGGATGCAAGGTTGCTGTTATATGATGGGCAAAAGAGGCCAATATGGGACTTCCCTGATGGCGCAGTGGTTAAGAATCCTCCTGCCAATGCAGGGGACATGGGTTCGAGCCCTGGTCCAGGAAGATCCCACATGCCGCGGAGCTACAAAGCCCGTGCACCACAACTACTGAGCCCACGTGTCACAACTACTGAAGCCCTTGCACCTAGAGCCCACGCTCCGCAACAAGAGAAGCCACCGAAATGAGAAGCCTGTGCACCACATCGAAGAGTAGCCCCCGCTCACTGCAACTAGAGAAAGCCCGTGCGCCACAACGACTGAGCCCAAGTGACACAACTACTGAAGCCCTTGCACCTAGAGCCCACGCTCCGCAACAAGAGAAGCCACCGAAATGAGAAGCCTGTGCACCACATCGAAGAGTAGCCCCCGCTCACTGAAACTAGAGAAAGCCCGTGCGCAGCAATGAAGACCCAACACAGCCAAAACTAAATAAATTTATTAAAAAAAATAAAAGAGGCCAATAGATAGAATCCAGCCATGGTGGTGCCTCATGTAACTGGCATGTCCAGTGAAAAACAATTTTTTGTTAAAAAATTAACATACTCAGATCCCTCAGACCTAAGGGTTATCCCCTGATTAGCTAAGATTCTTGATAAAGGGAAAAGGGGATTTGTAATGTGCATTAAAGAGCGGAGTCATAAACTGATATAATGCTATATCAATTAAAGCCTTGCGACCAACTGCAAAAATAAGAACTCTAACTTCTACTTATATTTTCTTCCTTGCTGTGTTACATATATATCTATTTTAACTAATTATCCTTTACTTTTAACTTTCTTCTATTTTATGTAGGATAAATTAGTGAAAGATATCAAAACAATTTAATCTTTGTGATCAGCACATTGAGATGGGACCGTGGCAGAATCAAAGGAGGAATTACTATCACCCAGAGATCTTGGACTTCAAGCTGGACACAGAAAATGATCCTTCAGTGTGACCTCTTTGGAGGAAGGAGTGAAGGTATTTTTCAATTGTATAAGGAATATTGCATTATATTAAGTGGGAGCATTTTTATTTTATATAGTTTTTATTTTCAGAATTGTAAGAATAGTGAGAAGCACATTTGATGCTGGGTGGTCAAGGGACAGACTATTGTTGACATTGTCATTTTGGGGGGCTGCTTTGGAAGTATGGTGAAGACTGCTAGTTCCTCCCCAAATCCATCTCCCCTTCATCCATAATAACAGAACCCTGACTTTTAGCTGTGCATATTGCCATACGGAATAAAAATTACATTTCCCAGTCTCTCTTGTAGCTATCTTATTAAGGTAACTAAGTTCTACCAATCAGTAGCAGATGCATTGTGTGCTATTTCTGGGAAGGCTCCTTGAACTAGAGAGAACAGGTGCCCTTTAGTCCTTCTCTCTTCCTCCTAATGCCATCCTGGCATTAAGTGGATGCAATGGTTGCAGAGCCAGCAGCCATCCTGGATCATAAGGTTGTCTTGTGGCTAGAGGTCTTGCATGGTGGAGAAATATCAGAGCACGGGCCTTTGATGACACTGTATTCTTTCAGTAAAATAAAATGTAAACAGATTTTTTTTTGATTGTCCAGGCAAGCACAGGGAAGACAAATATAAGCAAGGCATGTTTCTATACTAAGGAAACTTATAAACAAGTGGGGTGAGTGACAATTATGCAAGGATGCTCTGTAAGCACACAGGTGGTGCACCTAAACTAATACTGAGTGGATGATGGTGTGGTCTGGGAAGTCTTTCTGGAGGAAGTAACCCCCTTACAAATGAATGGGATTTGGCCAATTGTTGGAAGAAGGGGTTGAAAGAGTTTCCTTGGCAACAGGAGTTAAGGGGTGTTAACACTCATTAACACCTCAAGAGACAAGTCTGGGAGGTCAGCTAGGGTAGGAGTTTGGACTTTATCCTCAGAACAATGAGGGGCAAGTGAGAGAGGGAAAGGATAGAGGAACTAGAAAGGAGCGTGACACCAAAGGCACACCTGGCCCTGATGAAGCACCTGAAATGTATTAGGAGGGTGTAAGCACTAAATAATTTGTTGGAAAAGCAGCGCTGGTCCAGGCTCCACCGTGGGGGAGGACGGGTTCGTTTAAGGAAAGAGAACACACAATTAGGCACGAAGTTGACTATTAACTTGAGATGAAAAAATAAATAACAAGATACTACTGGAGTCTTGGAGATTTCGGGTCCCTTTCTTTTGTTTACCCGAACTGCTTGTCTAGAAGTGCTCCCAGACGGCAGCTTGGCCAGCCCTCTCTGCCCACAGCACTCTACAATTCCCTCCCACACCCCCCGCCCGCCAAGGTGATGCTAGAGAGGCTCCCTGGGGCGTAAACTCAGTCAAAGCCTCTGAAGAGCGACCCCTCAGCCACAGCAAACGAGAGAGTTTGTCTGTCTGATGGGCAGGCAGTCCTGCTGGATGGGCCGGATTGGAATGGGAGGCAGCACGCCGAGAGCGGCCACCAGCTCTCTGAGGTCCCGCGGGCTCCCTCCGCTGCCCCGACCCCGCGCTGCCCGCCGCACCAGGTGCTTGCCTGGGAGGTGAGGGGCGAGCATCCCCCAGCCCACCGAGGGAGCACCGTGTGGGGCGCACTATGAGGATTTCCGGGAGAAAACAGCCCCGCTTACCACCGAGACCAGGCGGCAGCCATAGGGACCATTCTTTCCCCTCACTCTGCGTACGCAAACTTAACCTCAAAAACACAAACCCTGTCTTCGGCATTTCTGGATTTAGAAATAAGCATCACTCCAGCATGACATTTTCAAGGAAAAACGCCAATTAGTTCATAGCCCCAGAGTCGTAAAGTTTATTTTTAATGTTTGAAAAGACTGCAACGTTTGTCGCTGTTGAAATAAAATAACTAACTTCTGCAAAACAACAAGTAATCATCAGCAGAGAGCGAGAGGTGTGGGGCTGCGTCCCAGGAGAAGGGGGCGACGCGGAACCAGTCAGGAGGTGGCCGCCCCGGTGAATCATGTGGTGTCGGGGGAGGAAGTGCGGCTTATTTTCTTTCCTCCAGTCGCTGGGCTCTGGGTGGAGCGCGATGCTCGGAGACCCCCGCGGGGGCGGCGGCGGCCGCGAGCCCAGATGAAGCCCGAGCGCCCAGGCCGTGCCGTAGCGCCTCCGGCCCGATGGAGGCCCAGCCGTGGGACCCCCTACGCAACGACTCGCTGCCGCCTACGCTGACCCCGGCCGTACCCCCCTACGTGAAGCTCGGCCTCACTATCGTCTACACCGTGTTCTATTCGCTGCTCTTCTTGTTCATCTACGTGCAGCTCTGGCTCGTGCTGCGCTACCGCCACAAGCGGCTCAGCTACCAGAGCGTCTTCCTCTTCCTCTGCCTCTTCTGGGCCTCCCTGCGGACGGTTCTCTTCTCCTTCTACTTCAAAGACTTCGTGGCGGCCAATGCCCTCAGCCCCTTCGTCTTCTGGCTGCTCTACTGCTTCCCCGTGTGCCTCCAGTTCTTCACCCTCACGCTGATGAACTTGTATTTCACGCAGGTGAGTCTCGGGAGGCCGACCCCGCGGGCGGGAGGCACCTGGAGGGCGCTCACCTGGAGGGGGCGATGGCAGCCGCCGGGGCGGGTCACAGAGCCACCGGCCTGAGAGGGTCCGGGGAAGAAGCATTGGTTCTGGGGTGGTCCGAGCCCTGTCCTACCTGCAGGCCTTTGTCCCAGGTAACGCCCTCCCATTCCCAAGGGAGGCGAAGGAGAAGGGACAGGAAAGTGAGGGCTGGAGGCCACCCGCAGCCTCTGCCCTCAGCTCAGCATCACCCAGTGGGTATGGTCCTCCGTGCGCGGGGAGCAGCATCTCCGTGCACACAGGAGAATCGGTATTGATGGGAGGTGTGCCCCCCAGGGACACTCGAACCCTAGAGTTTTCCCTCTATCCCCTCATCCCAAAGGATCTAACCCCCCAGCCCGGAAAGATCACCTGCACGTTGGC
Organism: Neophocaena asiaeorientalis asiaeorientalis; assembly: GCF_003031525.2. Classification (NCBI taxonomy): domain Eukaryota; kingdom Metazoa; phylum Chordata; class Mammalia; order Artiodactyla; family Phocoenidae; genus Neophocaena; species Neophocaena asiaeorientalis. Next base: position 3,256,191 of record NW_020174933.1, on the reverse strand, counting down.
CTCCAGGTTGGGGCCAGACACTGGCTTTGTGAGGCAGGGTGGGACTGCCCTGGTTTGGATGGGATGTTTTGAGCCTCCAGAGTGGGAGCCCTGCTGAAGTGCAGCTTGCTAACTCATTCCACAGGATTGCTAAACAGCAGTCGGGGCAACACCCAGCTCCTGAGCTGATGCGGCGGGAAGTCAGGGTTGCTGTCTGAGCTCATCTGAGAGGCCCCGAGAAAAAGCCGTAAAAGTTTGCTGGGGCCCATTTACAGGCACACGGGAGTCGTTTTAGGAGGCAGATTGTTAATAAGCTAATGGGAGAACGTGCGAATTGACTTGGCTGCTGTGACGGTTGACTTAATGAAGTACAGTAATTGGAAAGTACTTTGCAAATACTGTGTAAAGCATTGCATAAAGGTGTAATAGCACAATACCGTCGTCATCATCATTGTCATCTCTGCTTCTCATTAGCTTTCCAAGCACTAAAATGTCCGTTTTCACTAGGACCCTGCCCAGGGGTAAGGCACCAACCACATCACCTGGTAAGGGGAATTTGTGCCAGCAAGCATTCCATTCCTTTTAATAGTGTCCTTATTTATTAAAAGAAAATGCTGTTGATTTAAAAAAAAAGGAAAAAAAGAAAAGTTAGAAAACGGATTGCCCTGGTGTAGTGGGAGCCCCTGACTGAAAATTTGGAGGAAATACTTTTGGCTAAAAACTAGCTATTATAATCTTATCAAAAGGGATCTATACTCAAAGCCTTCTCCTCAGTCCAGTGTATCAGCATATTTTCCAGTCCACAAGTAATGTGTATCATCTGTCCAAATACAACTTTTAAACCCGAAAACCAGTTCAGGCAGTCAGCTACGTTGCAGACACTCTGGCTTGTTCATTGGATAGAAAGGGCTGATTCCAGCAAGATACATAAGTCAGGTAGGTTGATGTTCCTTCAAGAACTGTGACGATGATCTGATTGCATATTGAGATCTTTATTCTGGTCCCTTTCTGAGAAAAAAAAGGACAGCGTAGAGCACTGCCATGGATCTCTGGCACTCACATGCAAATTCTGCACTCAGAGCTGGATTAGGGGCAGGGCTTCACATTTTCTGCACCATCTGCTGGCTGGTGAGTAAATGCTGAGCGAGGGAAAGAGTGACCAGGCCGACAGCCTTGCAAGCCAAGAGGCTGCAAGCCACCACTCTAGCTTCTTTGTAACTGTCAGGACTTGTTTTCTTTATATCTCCAGGGTGGCTGGCAGGGGAAAGTGGTACTAACTGGTGGCATCTCAGACCCTGGCAGAGAAGCCATTCTCTGGCTTCCTGGCAAATACTCTGATACTTCTGGGGTGTTATAAAGGGGTTGCCCTTTGACTCCCTGCTCAGACGCCCCTCTCCCCCCTCCCCTCCCACATGCCTTCTCTTAGGCAGGGTTCTCAACCACTGGAATGGCTGGGGGACCTTTAAGGATTACTGCGGTCTGGGGCCCTTCTTAGAGCACATAAATCGGATTTCGGAGGGTGGCGGGTAGTGGCTAACAATGAAGAAGCATGTGCTGTGTGCTAGGCATGGTTCTAAGCGGTTTGTCTTATTTATTCTTCCCAACAACCCTCTGAAGGAAGTACGGATGGTGTCCCCATTTTTCAGAGGCGGGTCAGGGAGGTTGTATGACTCACTCAAGGTCACACGACCAGTGAGCCCTGGAGCCACCCCCACCCCCGCCTCCAGACCAGGCTGTACAGCAGAGGCTCCGAGGCCAAGGCTGCCAGCTTCTGGGCCAGGGCAGCCCTGCACGAGGCAGGTCTGTCTCCAGAGCTGGGGTGGAGGGTCTGGGGGCGGGAAGGGCCGGATTGGGGGGTGAGTTCAGTGGCGTCTGGGCAGCCGTCTCCCCCAGCTGTTCTCTCTCCTAATTTGGGGTCTGGCCCTCAGACTCCTGGGGTTCCTGGGTGTGACTGAATGTGGCGGGCTAAGCTGCGCCCTGGTTCAGCCTTGTCTTGAGCCCTGGGGCAGATTCCTGCCATTACAGGCTGGTTTGAGGAAGGAAAAGGAGAAGTGAGGCCTCTCAGTGGGGAAGAGGTGGTGTGATTACTGGACACTGAGGCAGGAGCCAGCACCTACTGCGCCTCAGAGTGCGGTGAGGAAGCTGCAGGGGGGTTACTGTGGGCGCCTGGGGCTCAGGGTGGGCCAGCAAAGGCCTGTGAATCCGGGCAGCACCTGGCGTGTCTCCCAGGGCCAGTTACCGACCTCCTGCAGGACAAGGGCAGCCCTAGTGCTCTCCCCAGGGTTGGAGCGGGTTAAAGGAGGTGCCCTCTGTGCTGTGTCCTTCCGCCCCTCCTCGCTCTCAGTTAAGGTGCTCTTTCTGCATCTCCTAATAGCGGGAGCCCAGGCTCTGGCCAAACCACAGTTCTGAACGTCAGGCCCCAGCACTGGCTCGGCCCTTTATCAGCCCACTGTGTCATTGAAATAATTTTTCCCACCAACCTGCAGCTTTTATGTTTGTCAAATGGCAGTGGCCCTGGGCCTCCCATTGCGGGGAGGATAGAAGTCACCAGTTCCTCACAGCTGTAGCTCGCAACGCTGAGAGTCGAAGGGACTGGGGGGTCCAGCCCTTCATTCTGCAGATGAGGCAGCCGAGGCCTCGGGGATTCTGGTGACTTGTGCTGGGTCCCCCAGCCAGGCACACAGAGCCAGGAAGAGTGCTTGCTGCACACAACACCCTGCAACTCAATGCATCCTGGTCCGGGAACGAGGAGGCAGCTGGAAGGCTAATCCAGGGACCCTGTCTTCTCCACCCCACCGGGAAAAGGGAGGTGGTGACCTCAGGCATAAGTGGATCTCGCTATGGCTCTTGGCAGTCAAGTTAATCAAGAAATGTTTACCGAATCTGTTGTGTGCCAGGTCCTAATCTAGGAGTTGTGAAGAGGGAAGCTTCTAGGCCTCTTGATGATTATGAAGAAGTAAGAAGCTTAGGAACACACACTTAGGAAGCCTTTGCTGGTCCCCAAGTACCTTATTTCAAAGCTAGGAGCACACAGTTGCACAGGGGCCGGGAATCCTCACCTCTGCACCAACCGTGGCTGCCCGGCCCCTGGCAGCGGCTCCTCGTGGTCACTCAGTGGACTCACAGCTGCCAAAGCTGTGTGTGTGTGTGTGTACACACACACACACATGCAGGACCAGGAGAAGTTTCTTTATTAACGTTCAGTCTACCATCTACCACCAGCACTCCCCAGGAAGTCACTTCCTGATTTTACTTCTAAAAACTGCCCCCCAAGAAGAAGCTTTCCAATTTTAACAGCCCGATTTCGCAAGATCTGTCCTCCAAGCACTAGCTCTTTGTTCTCTCTGTCCCCCACTCTTGTAGCTTCAATGCCGAAGGGCTCACCTGCCAACGTCAGGGGAACCAAATTTCCTTCACGGCCTCCGCACTCGTGGGAACAGTTAGCCTCTTCTCAGCATATCTGAGCTCCAGCCCATTGACCAGGAAGCCGTGAATTCTCAACAGCAGAGGCTGAGCTGAGAACGGTCAGCGTTTTCCCTGTGTTGTCCCTGTGCTGTGAGCCCAGACCTGTGGCTCCCATTCCCATTGGAGCCTGGGTTTGGTCCCACACACCCTCACGCCTGTAGGTTTTTGCTGCATCCTTTTGCTCCCCTGCCTTTCCCTGGGTCAGACGAGCAGGGACTAGCAGGGAGGCAGAAAGAGAGCATCATCGTAAGGCCCTTTTCATTGCTCAGGTGGGTCGTGTGCGGCAGTGCCCTTCCCGCCAGAGGGCTGTGATGCGCCCCCATCTTCCAGCCCCCAGAGACTTCAGCTCGGAGGTTCCGGGTGGAGCAGTGAGGACTGGTCTGATTGGATAAGAGCGTTGATGAAATTGATGCCACTCATCCGAATGACATCCCTAAGAGTGTCAGGTTTTTGGAAGCATCATAATGTGTGATCCCAGGATCTGTTTTCATCCACTGATTCCTGATCGCCTTGCAGTTCCAGGGAGAGGAGAGAAGCCTCTTCCCTGTTCTAGGTCTGGCGCGTCTGTTATCTCAGGACGGAAATGGCCTCAGCACACAGGTGACCATACCTGGCACGTAGGCACCCCCAGAGGTCCGCAGAGGCTTGTAAATATTTTACTTTTGATTCATCCTGTGGCTAAAGTTTAGAGCCTGTTAACCTCTGAGGACAGAGGAGGTCCGAGTGGTTTTACTCTTGAGTGGGTTATTTCCTCAAACTTGGGCGTGGAGGACGCGGGAAAGGAAGTCCAGACAGTGCCCGAGTCAGTATTTTAAACCTTGTGTGTCACATATGGTCTCTGTTGCATGTTGTTTTTTTCTTTTTTAGACATCTCTTTAAAAACATAAAAACGATTCTTAGCTCACAGGCCATACGGTAACAGGCTGCAGGCTGAACTTGGTCCTCAGCACAAGGTTAGGACAAAGCTGGCGTGTGTCACCAAGCTCCCTCCCACCTTGCTGTTATTTTTACTGGGACAGGTCCTTCGGGCACGTTGGAAACAGGCCGTGGCGTCTCAGCTTGTGGTTAGAGTGTCCTTCACTCCGCGAACAGATCTCAGCACTCACCTGCACACAGGTGTCTGGGCTCAGAGACAGTAAGCTGGAATTTGTGCCCTGAGGT
>NW_020174933.1:3233051-3251474 GCF_003031525.2 Neophocaena asiaeorientalis asiaeorientalis | reverse complement strand
GGGAGGGGGGAGGGGGGACCTGTCCGGCCTGCGAGGCGCGGGGGAGCTGGGGAGACACAGGCGAGGGGCCTTGGGCTGGACATCTTGTGATGTCAGCTTTAATGACAGACACACCGGTCAGGCTACATAGTGTGTAAAGCACAGGGTAAACGTGTACACACACTGCTCTCCTCGCTCCCCAGACCTAAGAGCCGTCAGAGGTCACGTTGCCCATCAGGCCATGTGACGGTCTGTTGGTTGTGTGTGACTGGGGGCAGACAGGGAGGGACGTGGGCTGAATGTGAGCCCGGCTGGCTCCTGTGGGCCCAGCCCCGGCAGGACCACAGCCCTGTCCTGATGAGACGGCATCACTGTCTGCACAGAGGCCCTGGTCCTCCCAACTTTCAGTCGCACAGTCTACTGACATGAACTTGGAGACACATTTCACTCACTCGACAAGTATGTCCTTAAAATTGGGGTGAAATTCACGTCCCGTAAAATTAACCATTTTAATATGTATGACGTAGTGGCATTTAGTACATTCACGTTATTATGCAACGATCACCTGTGTTCAGTTCCAGAACATTTTCATCCCTCCAAAAAGACCCTCCACGCCCATTGAGCAGTCACTCCCTTTCCCCCGCTCACCCCAGTCCCTGGCGGACACCGATCTACTTTCTGTGGACTGGCCTGTCCTGGATACTTCACATCAAAAGAATCATACACTAAGTGGCCTTTCGTGTCTGGCTTCTTTCACTCAGCATGACGTTTTCGAGGTTCATCCGTGTCGTAGGGTGTGTCACTAGCCCATTCCTTTTTAAGGCTGGCTGACGTTCCATCACAGGTGTGTTCCACAGTTCGCTTACCCACTCATCTGCAGAGGGACACTAAGGTTGCTTCAGCACGTGTTTCTGAGTGTCTGTTATTCCCTGGAGGCTGTGCAGATTGGGTGAAGGTCACACGTAGTTCCTGCTTTCAGGGAACTTGGCGTTGAACAGGGAGAAGAAGAGACCACGTAAATTCCATCTCCATGGTGCCAGTGGCCCATGTGACTTAGTGACAGCCCTTACAGTGGTGACACCAGGTGCGAGATGTTTCTGATAGAAGATTGGGGGCTTAATTCACTCCGTCATCTCTGTAATTCTCCCTCTAGGACACATGCTTTAAACAGAACCAATGGCTTTGCTAGTATTTAAGTGTAAGTCAAATCCTTTCGCCCTGCTTTGTTCACGGCAGCCTCTTGGGGTCCAGGCCACCACCAGGATGGAAAAGTGAAGCTGGGGGAGGGCTGGCCCCGACCCTTGGGGCCATGCGGAGCTGTGTCACCCCTCCCACGACAGACTTGGTGGCATATGTTGCTTCCTCTTGGGTTCTCCCTGCTCGGGATGGGACATTCTCAGTTCCCTTCATTGCTTCTGATGGGATGCGGGTTTGTCCCTCACCATCCTGGTCATTATCCCAGGTGTCTCCATCCAGTGTCCTTCAGTGAGTTGGGGGCAGCGCAGCAGCAGACACGCGTCTCGCTCCCCGAGAGCAGTTTCTGTCACCACGTTCCTTCCCCTGGAGGAGGTACCGCCGGCAGTCCTCTTGGGCAGGATACAGGAGCATCCTCTGACCTTGTCTGAGTCTGTGGCTGCTACAATGAAACACGACAGACTGGGCAGCTTCGACACCAGGAATTTCTTTTTCCTTTTCTTTCTTTCTTTTTTCTTTTTAACAATCCATTGCTTTCTTTTCTTTCTTTAAAAAATTTTTATTTTGTATTGGAGTCTAGTTGATTTACAGTGTTGTTAATTTCAGGTATGCAGCAGAGTGATTCAGTTATACAGATATCGGGTCTTTTTCAAATTCTGTTCACATTTAGGATTATTACAAGATATTGAGTCCCCTGTGCTATACAGTAGGTCCTTGTTGGTTGTCTGTTTTATCTATAGTGGTGTGTATTTGTCAGTCCCAAACTCCTAATTTATCCCCCTGCTCCACCTCTCCCCTTTGGTAACCATAAGTTTGTTTTCTATGCCTGTGAGTCTGTTTCTCTTTTGTAAATAAGTTCTTCTGTATCATTTTTTTTAGATTTCACATATGAGTGATATATTTGTCTTTCTCTGTCTGACTTACTTCGCTTAGTATGATAATCTCTGGGTCCATCCATGTTGCTGCAAATGGCGTTATTTCATTCTTTTTTATGGCTGAGTACTATTCCATTGTATATATGTACTACATCTTCTTTATCCATTCATCTGTTGATGGACATTTAGGTTACTTCTATGTCTTGGCTATTGTAAATAGTGCTGCTATGAACATTGGAGTGCGTGTACCTTTTCGAATTATAGTTTTCTCTGGATATATGCCCAGGAGTGGGATTGCTGGATTGTGTGGTAGCTCTATTTGTAGTTTTTTAAGGAACCTCCATACTGTTCTCCATAGTGGCTGCACCAGTTTACATTCCCACCAACAGTGTAGGAGGGTTCCCTTTTCTCCACACCCTCTCCAGCATTTATTGTTTGTAGACTTTTTGATGATGGCTGTTCTGACTAACACTAGACACTTCGCTCTCTCAGGAGGCTGGTCGCCTGAGGGCAGGGTGTCGGTAGGGTCGGGCTCTGGCAAGGGCCTCTTCCTGCTTGCAGACAGCCGGCTTCCCCTTGCGTCCTCACGTGGTAGGGAACAGAGGGAGGCTCCTTGGGGTCCCTTTGATAAGAGCATCAATCCCACCCACGAGGACTCCACCCTCTTGACCTAAGTGTTCAGAGGCCTCACCTCCTAATACCATCACAGTGGGGGTTAGGATTTCAACCTGTGAATTTGGGGCGGACACAAACATGTAGTTCATAAAAAATACCACACTGCTCCCAGCAAGGGCAAGAGTTCCAGGAAACCTCAGAATTGTCCTTCCTTCCGAGGCAGAAAGTTATTTTCTGGAGGGAAAAAAAACCCTGAGGCATCTTCACTACCTATTCTGTAGTTCGTACATCATTTGCCAAGAGCATTGGGGTCCAGTGGCGAGCCATGGCCCGATGCTGCTGCAGCCACACGAAAGCCTGAAGCCTTGGGGCCCAGCTGGCTGGTAACCCAGCTAAGCTTCCTAGGTGGAGAAATATATCTTCCGTGCTATGGTGTGTTACCTTATTTAAGCCTTTACCTTATTTAAGCGTTTAGAACAATTATGGGCAGGGCCCTGGCAGGTAAACTGTGAACTGCCATCGTGGCAGGAGCAGTTCAGAAACATCATACCGAACATGGTACCTTGTGTGGCCACAGCCCTCCCTCCCGCAGAGGGAGGCGCCTGCCGGGGAGGCTGATGGGCGTTGTTCACCTCCACCTGCACCAGTGAGGTGACCCGGGCTGCCCTGGGGGCGGCTGGGCCCACGTCCCTCCCCTACAAGTCAGGCCCACCCCCACTTAGAAGCAAGGCTGCAGCGATCCCTGTGGGGCTGGGATCCCTCTGGGAACTTCGTGTCATCGTTTTGAAAGGAGAAGTTACCGTGATGAACGTTTGTACTGACCCTCTTATCTTACAGGGGGACCCTGAGGCCCAGGAGTGTAAAGAGAGTTTATCAGGGGTGAGCAAAGAAGCAGGTTCAGGGAGTTCCCTGGTGGTCCAGTGGTCAGGGCTTGGTGCTTTCACTGCCATGGGCCTGGATTCAGTCCCTGGTCCGGGAACTAAGATCCCACCAGCCGAGCGCGGCCGAAAAAAAAAAAAAGGCAGGTTCATGGCAGTCTGGCCAGCTGCGCGCCCCTGAACCCAGATGCTCGGGTAGCAAGAGATGACACAGGAAAAATCAGGGCGCCTGAAGGCCAGCGTTCAGTGTGTCGTCAGGTGGCCTTGAGGGCCTTTGGACAGGCGTGCCCTCCAGGGTGCTGCTGCCCGTCGTGGGTGGTACCTGTGGGCCTGACTTGACCAGTGTGGAGCCCAGAGCCTGCAGGGTGGCCTGGCGGGTGCTGGTGATGTTGGATGGAGGTGCAGTTCAGTTGATAGGGACAGAGAGGCTCTGGTGAGCCGCCGGGGCGGGTGGAGGAGAGAGGAGCTTGGCTGGACCCCTGGGAACTGGAGCAGGAGAGGAGCCTTCAGGAAGGGAGGGGGCAGGTGGAGACGCCTGTATCCCGCGAGAGCTCATCCCTTCATTTGCAAAGGGATCCTGAGACTACAGGGCAGAGCAGCAGAGCTCTCAGGAGAGCGGGAGAAGGCTGAGGATGCTTCCAGGGAGTTCTGGGCTTTACAGAAGTTCAGAGGAGAGGCAGCATCATTGTTGGTCCCGAGATCATAAATGAAAGCAGCTCGCCTAAGTGCTGGGGGGCCTCTGTCCCGACGGTCAGCGTGAGGCCAGGCAGTGAGTAGGACTTGCTCCCTGAACCACGCACTTGCCAAGTTCAAAGACAGGAGATGACAGGGTGAAGACCTGACCTTGGGAGCCAGTCACCTCCCTGGGGGCCTGTCACACCTGCCCAGGTGGGGACACAGAGCATGCCTTGGCTCCAGGCTGCTGCACCCAGAATGACTTGGCATGGACAGCATACTCCTTTTTCTATCATGGGGTTCCGTGGCTTTTTTTGAGGAAATTTTACTTTTCATTGAAGCATAGTTGATTCACGGTGTTGTGTTAGTTTCAGGTATCCAGCCAAGTGATTCAGTTATACATATACATAAATCTATTCTTTTTCAGCTTCCTTTCCCTTATGGGGAGTAGAGTTCCCTGAGCTGTACAGTTGGTCCTTGTTGGTTATCTATTTTACGTATTCTGTGGCTTTAAAAACAGGGTCAGTGTCTGCAGACGTAGAGACATCGCCGCCCTCGCTGTCTTAGAGAGTTGACCTTGCGGGGGATTGCTATGCAAAGGGAGACGTCCTGCATTTGAATTCAGCGGGCTCCAAAAATTTAAAAACTGCAGGTTGAGTCACCCTGCTCTGGTGAATGAGGATGCTTAGCATGTGGAAACACAGACTAATGACTGTCACCCAGGGCGACCAGGGCCTCAGGGTTTGCATAATTTCCCCAATATATCAGGAAGTGGCCAACAGAGAGGGATCACAAGCGCAAATCGTGAATGTGTCAGTGGTTCCTAAACTTCTTGAGTACGAAAGTTCCTTTTATGGTCAAGAGAGCATTTATGACCACAGTTCAGTAGCTGTGCATTTAGAATCGTGGTTTGAGAGCGTTTGCAGGGACTGGTAGTAATAATATAGCAGCAAGAGGGGCAGCAAACACATAAATGCTGAGATAGTGTCTGGTAGGTGGCAGGCATTTGGCTGAGTACTCTTATCTGTGGTAATTCACCTAATTTTCACAAAAACCTATGAGATGGGCACTATTATTAGTCTCATTTTACAGATGAGGTACTTGAAGCACAGAGAGGTTAGGTAACTTTTCTAAAGTCACACAGCTGATTATTGGTGGAGCCAAGATTCAAGCCCAGGGGAGCCAGCTCCGGAGTCCACACTCTTTTTTTTTCTCCAAGTTTTTATAATATATACATATACATACATACATACATACATTTATTTATTTATTTATTTATTTATTTATTTATTTATTTATTTATTTATTTATTTATTTATGCATAACCCGCCCAGCATGGGTTGCAGGATCTTAGTTTCCTGACCAGGGATCAAACCAGGGCCATGGCAGCTCCTCCATGAACGGAGTCCTAACCACTGGACCGCCAGGGAATTCCCCAGAGTCCACACTCTTAACCATCTTTAGGCGTCTCTCTGCTGGAGATGGACACACAGCTGTGACCTGCAGACGGTGGAATACCCAGCCTTAGTGAGAACGCATGAATGAGAGCCAAGTGTCTCAGCATCGATACATTGTAAATACCTTGTGACAGGTGAACAGACAAGTTGCAGAAGCGTATGGAAGGCATTGATTCGAACAAAGTGAGAAACCATGCAAGATGGGACTATATATTGTTTATCCTCGTAAAAGTAGAAGCCTGCTGGCTATCAGAACACCAAAGTCAGGTGGCCATTCCCTCTGCAGAGGAGGGAGGGATCAGAACCAAGGAGAGAGACACTGGGGGCTTCAATGGTGTCTTTTTCTTTATTAGAAATAAAATGAACTGGAGCAAACAGGGCAGTGTCAAAGGTGACTGACTGCATGGTGGGTAGTGAATTTTGGTTACTTTATTTCTTTGCGTATATGTGACATAGTTTATAGTAAAGTTTAAACCTACTATAAATGTGTAACATTTTCAAACAAATTTGCATATATACATTTAAAAATAGTATGTGAGAGAGAGAGGAGGAGGAGGCAGAGACTGGTTTAGACATGCGTCTGTGCTTGGTGCACACAGAGTTACAGACCTTCTTGGTTACTGTGAGGGTCTCCAGGGGCCTCAGCCCCCGGGCGGGACCACAGACACAGAAGCAGGTGTGCAGCCTGGGCCTGGGGTCTGGAGCCTGTTCAGGATGGGAGGGTTGTGAAGTGTCCACCTGCCTGTTTTCTTCTAAAGGGGCAGCGCTTCAGGAAGAGGTGGCACCGAAGCGGAGACTCGGTGACACGGGTCGTGCTCTGGGGGGGTGGGGGGGGTGTGGAATTTATAAAGCAAAATGGCCACATAGAGAAATTGTGAATAAAGTGTAGGTCTGGAGGCATAGTGCTTCATTGAGCTGTCACGGACGCTGCCTCTGGGGACAGAAGAGGTTACTTTTGTTTAGTTTCTCTGAATGCACAAGGGTCACTGTCATCCCCACAAGGAAGAGCCTGGGACGTTTCTGCCAGAAGCAGCCAGCATGCTTCATTAGGAAGAATGGTTGTAAAGCAGCAAAGACCAGCTGGGGTTGGTAGGAGGAAAACACAGGCAAGCAGGACTTCAAAGGGTGGGAACAGAAGGGGTGAGCCATTCAGGGGCTGTAATTTATGAGGGGAGGGAGGCCGAGGGCAGCAGCTGCTTCTAGAACCTTTGTACTTCTGTCACCCGTGTACGTCATAGGCGGCTCTCTGGGCCCTCCTGCGTCATCCGGGAGGTGGCGGGAAGGGCCTGGGGTTGCCCAGAGGGCACAGAGCCCCATGGGTGGGCGGGAGGGGGGCTGGGAACAGAGGCGGGCTCTCCCCACCCCAGCCTCCCTCCCTGGGGCCAGCTTGGGGGTGGGGACGTCCTCCCGCTTCCCCAAACTGGAATTAAACCTTCAGAAAGTCACTTGGCTTTCCTGTCCTGGGCGTCAGTTCTAGGTAGGACTCCGCAAGGCCGTGGAAATGATGCTGAGACCGACAGGAATGGGTGTGGGGAAGATGCTTTAGTCCCACAACAGGATGGGAGTTTCCATGGAAACTGCTGCTCTGCCCCTCTCTCTTGGCCGCACCCCTGCCTCCTGCCTCTCCCTCCCTCTGCTCTGCCATCCCGGGGGGGTCCCGGGGCCCAGGCTCCTGATCTTAAACCAGGTCCTAGTGCCCTTGAATAATCTCTCTCGCATTTCACAAACACATTTTTAAAGAGTAGCTGATGCTCTAGAATAGACTCCCCGCTGCCACTTCCTCCTGCCTCCCCCACTTCCCCTCCAGGCCCCTCCCCATCTGCCCAGCTCCCCACGGTTATGCGGTCCTACTTATGAGCAGCGTCTGGCACCCTGATGGTCCCTCACCCAGGCCTCTCTCTCCCCCTTTGCCCGCCCACGTGCCACCGGCACCCCCGGGCCAGCTCCTTGCCTGCTGTTCTGCTCCTTTATGTTGACTGAGACCAGTTTACGCTCTGTACTGTTCTCCACTTAAAGCTCTACATCCACAGACTTGCCCAACCATCACCACCATCAATTTCAGAACATTTTTTTTATTGAAGTATAATTGATTTACAAGGTTGTGTTCATTTCTGCTGTACAGCACAGTGATTCAGTTATGCATATATACACATTCTTTTTCATATTCTTTTCCATGATGGTTTATCACAGGATATTGACTATAGTTCCCTGTGCTCTACAGTAGGACCTGTTGTTTATCCATCCTATAGATAATAGTTTGCATCTGCTAACCCCAGACTCCCAATCCATCCCTCCCTCACCCTCACCCCCGCTTGGCAACCACAGGTCTGTTCTCTATGTCTGTGAGTCTGTTTCTGGTTCATAAAAGTTCAGAACATTTTTTTGTCACCCCCAGAAGGAACCCTGGAGCCCTTAGCAGTCACCCGCACTTCTCCCCAACCCCCCAGACCCAGGCAACCGCTAAGCTACATTCTGCCTTTGTTTTCCCTGTAAGCATACACCTCTGTTTTCACCTTCTCTCTGAACCCCTAGTCCAGGCCCTTTGTCTCTGGTCCCCCACCCCTGCCCCCCTCTAAAAGCACAGCTCTGATTTCAGATTGTGTGGCTTCTACTGAAAGCTTTCTGATTCTCTTACAGGGAAGTGCATGTGCCTTTCCTGACTAAAGGCTGCTGCCTGGACTTGTATCCTAGCCTAGCCTGCTGCCCACCTGGCCCACCCCAGGGGGTCCAGCTTCCCCTCAGGCTGTCTCACTTCCTCACAACTCACACCACCCTCACACCATGTCTGTATCTGGTTGTAGTTTCTGGAGGTCAGGACCAACGTTTCCTTATTTTCACAATTCTTGGTTCCAGATCTGGCGCTCAGTGTCAGCTGACCCGTCACCAATACCACCAGTCTGAATGTGGGGAGAATATGAATTTTTGTCTGACCTCACTTGTTCCCCAGCCACTCACAGGTCCCTGTCGTCCTGCCCTCCCATCTGGCAGGTCTGGTTTTGCAGGGAGCCGGCGGAGCCCGCACTGTCCGTAGCAGGGGCTGTAAGATATGAAGGAGTAATTCGTCCTTGTCTGCCTCCCCCTCAGGAGCCCTGTCCTCCTCCCAGCCGGATTCCTGCTGAGGTCAGTGGGAGCCAACGCAGACTCTAGGAGATGGGCAGCCCGATAAGAGAGCAGGAGTCAGCCCCGGAGGGTTAACTCCACTTCTGGGCACTAATCAATCTTCAGTGAATTTCCCTGGAACACAGACAGGAGTGGGGGAGGGGTGAGTAGGAGAGTTTAGAATTTTCTTTTTTTGAAAACTTGGTCCAGACATTTATGTCCTGTATTTAATGAGGGCAAAAATGACGCTGCAATTAAATGTATACTGTGTCAGTTTAAAATGCCAGGAATTTAAATGCAACTTTGAGCAACTTAGGTTTAAGGATTAACTTGAGGACAGGGCAGAGTTTCTAAGCACAACTTGCAAAGGCCCAGGTGAATTCAAGACATAAACAGTTGACCCTTGAACAACATGGGTCCGCCTAGATGTGGATTTTTTTTCCACAGTGGATACTACAGAACTACATGATCTGCGGTTGGTTGAATCTGTGGTTACAAGGAAGCCGCCTTTATGCTGTAGGCCCATGATAAATTCTACTTGGATTTTCACCTGCATGGAGGGTCAGGGAGTCCCTGACCCCCTCGTCGTTCAGGGGTCAACCGTAATTGCCACAAATTATAAAGAGTGGACAGAGCTTTTACAAATCATGGTTGAGGCTTTGATTTTGATGTCGTTATCTGTCACCGTGGCTTTCAGCTTAGAGAGGATCAAATGGTTTATTTCGTATCAGACTGTCCCCTTACCTGGTGATGACTTTTCTCCTCCAGGCTGCGATGTGGACTTAATGAGGATCTAAGTTTTGCGGGGTCTCCCCATCTTTTACAGGATGGGGCTTTGGGTTCCTTTTGGGGTAGAATGCTTTGACCTGGGGAACCCCTTGATTGGTGTTCACGGGGGTGAAGGCTGAGTATGATTTTAAAGTTGTCATTTTTTCTTGTTGTGATTATTATTGCTGTTATTAAGGCTGCAGTGAACATCCTACCTGTGCTTAGCACCTTTAAGGGCAGTGTTTCCCAAACTGTTCCCTGGAATACTCATTAGGTACACCTTCAGCGGCCAAATAAGTTTGGAAAATTGCTGCATAGCTTGCGTTTCCCTTGAAGATTTACAACATAGAGTAATTAGCTTTTTAAAGGCTCTGGGAATTCTTGCAGGGAAAATCTAGGTAGCCTAGCAGTTTCTAAATTTGTTCGCTGACCTAACGCCTATTTCCAGTCACCTTTATGAATTCCCAGTTCTGTGGGCGCACCTTGAGAAACCCAGCCTCAGAATCAGTTCTTACAAGGAGAATTATGGGGGCAAAGCATGTGATTGTTTATAAAGCTCGAGTCCTGGACCAGATATTTGATACTCATGGCTGGGAACCCTGACCTTCGCTGTGTTCCAGGAAGGGGCTTCTGGGGTCCAGGCTGGCCTCCCACCCCTGACTCCTTTCAGTTCATCGTCCATATGGCATGTACATTCGGGGCTGCAGGGACCATGGGGAGTAAAGAAACGTCTCTTATTTTATTTATGGAGGAGGATGGTACACAGGTGGGCTATGCTTCCACTTGGGAGGCTTCACTGCTTTTGCAACTCTTGGCTGGGGGTGTGGATCTGCAGCTCCCAGGCCCTGAAGACCCAGCGCTGGCCGAGTGGTGTTAGTGAGCTGGGTGCCCCATGGGCCACGGGTTGACCCTGATCCGTGCATGTGCTCTCGTGCCGTCCTGGTGGGACCAGGAGCCGCCTGGGTGAGACAAGGCAGGATGTGGCCAAGGAACAGGAAGAGTTGATGTGCTCATCACGCGGCCGAGCCCCTGACCTGCAGATCAGCCCCCTGTGCCCAGACCACCTGAGCCCATGGCCTTTCTGGGTTGCATCTCCTCTTGTCATTTGCCCAGTCCAGGTTTTCCCTCACCAATAGGGACCATAACCCTGTTGAAGGCAGAACGGGTCAAATTTTTCTTGCATCCGTGACAGCACTTTGCACCGAGCTGAGTCCATAGGACGGTACGACCTGTGGGTGGTTTCTGGGAGCCCAGCGATGGCCCTGGCGTATGAGAATCAACTGAGTTACCTGCCACCGAGTAAGCCCCCCAAGGGTGGCGAAATAGTAAAACGATATTTGTATATTTCGTTGACAAGTTCAAACACTTTTTAAAAAATACTGTAGTTTCAATATCATATGATATCACTTATGTGTGGAGTCTAAAAAAATGGGACAATTTAACTTATTTACAAAACATAAATACACTCACAGACATAGAACACAAACATGGTTACTGAAGAGGAAAGCGGGGGGATAAATTAGGAGTTTGGAATTAACACATACAAGCTACTATATGTAAAACAGATAAACAACAAGGACATACAGTATAGCACAGGGAACTATATTCACATCTTATAAAAACCTATAATGTACTTAATCACTTTGCTGTACACCTGAAACTAATACAACATTGTAAATTAACTATACTTCAATTTAAATATGGTTTAAAAAATACTATAGTTTCTTCTCCCTTTTTTTTAACTTCCTGATGAAATTTGAATTTTTATTTATTTATTTATTTATTTATTTACATCTTTATTGGTCCACACGGCTCAGAATAAAAGGGAGAAAAAGTAGAAAAAAAGAAAGAGGATAAAATAAAATAAAGTAACAAAATAAAATAGTTATTAAAATAAAAAATAATTATTAAGAAAAAAAATTGTTTTTAATTAAAAACAAAACTAAACAAAAACGAACGGACAGGACCCTAGGACAAATGGTGGAAGCAAAGCTATACAGACAAAATCTCACACAGAAGCATATACAGACACACTCACAAAAAGAGGAAAAGGGGAAAAAATAATAAATCTTGCTCTCAAAGTCCACCTCCTCAATTCAGGATGACTCGTTGTCTATTCAGGTATTCCACAGATGCAGGGCACATCAGGTTGATTGTGGAGATTTAATCCGCTGCTCTTGAGGCTGCTGGGAGAGATTTCCCTTTCTCTTCTTTGTTCACACAGCTCCAGGTGTTCAGCTTTGGATTTGGACCCGCCTCTGCGTGTAGGTCACCTGAGGGCATCTGTTCTCTCACACAGGACGGGGTTAAAGGAGCAGCTGCTTCGGGGGCTCTGGCTCACTCAGGCCGGGGGTAGGGAGGGTCACGGAGTGCGGGGCGAGCCTGCGGCGGCAGAGGCCCATGTGATGTTGCACCAGCCTGAGGCGCGCTGTGCGTTCTCCCCGGGGGAGTTGTCCCTGGATCCCGGGACACTGGCGGTGGCGGGCTGCACAGGCTCCCGGGAGGGGGGTGTGGATAGCGACCTGTGCTCGCACACAGGCTTCCTGGTGGCCGTAGAAGCAGCCTTAGCGTCTCATGCCCGTCTCTGGGGTCCGCGCTGTTAGCCGCGCTCGCGCCCGTCTCTGGAGCTCCTTTAAGCAGCGCTCTTAATCCCCTCTCCTCGCGCCCCAGGAAACAAAGAGGGAAGAAAAAGTCTCTTGCCCCTTCGGCAGGTCCAGACTTCTCCGCGGACTCCCTCCCGTCTAGCTGTGGTGCACTAGACCCCTTCAGGCTGTGTTCACGCCGCCAACCCCAGTCCTCTCCCTGCGGTGGACAGACCGAAGCCCGACCCTCAGCTTCCAGCCCCGCCCGCCCCGGCGGGGGAGCAGACAAGCCTCTCGGGCTGGTGAGTGATGGTCGGCACTGATCCTCGGTGCGGGAATCTCCCCGCTTTGCCCTCCGCACCCCTGTTCTTGGGCTCTCCTCCGCGGTTCCGAAGCTTACCCCCTCCGCCACCCGCAGTCTCCGCCCACGAAGGGGCTTCCTAGAATGTGGAAATCTTTCCTCCTTCACAGCTCCCTCCCACTGGCGCAGGTCCCGTCCCTATTCTTTTGTCTCTGTTTATTCTTTTTTCTTTTGCCCTACCCAGGTACGTGGGGAGTTTCTTGCCTTTTGGGAGGTCTGAGGTCTTCTGCCAGCGTTCAGTGGGTGTTCTGTAGGAGTTGTTCCACGTGTAGATGTATTTCTGATGTATCTGTGGGGAGGATGGTGATCTCTGCGTCTTACTCTAACACCATTTTCCCCCTCTCCCGCCCGTCTCCTTACTTTGATATCTGTGAAGAATTCTCTTTTTTCTTTTTTTAAATTTATTTATTTTTGGCTGCGTTGGGTCTTCGTTGCTGTGCACCGGCTTCTCATTGTGGTGACTTCTCTTGTTGCGGAGCACGGGCTTCAGTAGTTGTGGCATGCGGGCTCAGTAGTTGTGGCTCGCAGGCTCTAGAGCGCAGGCTCAGTAGTTGTGGTGCACGGGCTTGGTTGCGCCACGGCATGTGGAATCTTCCTGGACCAGGACTTGAACCTGTGTCCCCTGCACTGGCAGGAGGATTCTTAACCACTGTGCCACCAGGGAAGCCCCAAGAATTCTCTTGATTATTTAAAAGCAAGATCCTCAAGTACTATGTATCATAAGAGCGTTTTTCTGAGAGCATTGTTATAGGTTGTATGAATCAGTATTATTCAGTATTATCAGTAACAGAACTTTGGAGTGATGTATTAATCTATGTCTTATTCCTAAGGGAGGTTGTTTTATAACTTTTCTCCTTCTCATGGACTGTAGAGAACTACCAAAGGTGACGTGACTTGCCTAAAATCCCACGGGAGCTTGTCAGAGAAAGCTGAGCTCAGGGCCCCTTGGATGTAAGGGCCGTGTACTCACGCCATCTCTGTGTTTTTACCAGGTACTTTATTTGGGATGTGAACCCCTACTTCTTACCTCCTTCCCAAAGGGATTTAGGACAGAGACAAAACTCATGTCACAAACAAAATAATTCCTCCATAAGTTTGGAATGCTCCTCTGTGAAGCTCTGAAAATGTGTTTTTAAAAAGCGGGGCATGGGTTTGCTTATTGTAAAGTCTGTAGGAATGTCTGCGGTTCCCCTCTCACCCAGATGTTGATTCTGAGGATTAGAGTCCTCAGTTGGTGGCATGTTGTTGTAAGTTTGAGGCAGGCGTGAGCGTGAACGTCGTGGGGTGCTGTCCGTGGACTTGGAGCGTCCCCTGATCTCTGTTCTTGGCACTGTACCTGGACTCTTGTGGTGTCATCTCATTGCTGTGATCAACTGTTTCAGTGCGTTTGAAATGAATGATTGCAAAGCTTCTCAAGAATAATAGGTCAGGCAGTTTTCATCTCTTTCGTATTTCCTACGAGGCGGTCTTTGTGCTAGCCAAACCCGAATCCGAATCACTCGCTCGGGGTGGGCAGTCTATTAAAATGCAGATTCCTGGGCCCTGGCCCAGACCCATCACCTTGGCACCTCGGAGGGTGGAGCTCTGGGATTTGCATCTTTAGCAGGTTCCCTGGGTGATTCCTATGCATGGATAAGTCTGAGAATTACTACTGAGGGTCCTCAGAAGAGTGTCTTTGAAAAGGTTCCCGGGGGAATGGCTGCTTCTATTGCACGTGGTTTGTTTTGTGGGAATCGGCCCCTAGGGTCACTTGGAGGCTTGCTGCCCCTCGTGACATCTGTCTACATCTGCAGACACGGCAGGGCACTTGGATCCACTGAAGGCTTTCCCAGCATTATGTTCGCATAACCCTCCAGCAGACTGATTTCTCACTGCTTGCTCCTCAGACAGGAGGGCGACAGTATGGAAACCCCGTGAGCCCCCATGGGTTCCAGGGCTGCCTGTCCCCTCCTCCCCTGTCGCCAGGACCGTGCTCTCACTCCCCACCCTGTTTTCCCCTTGTCCTTCGCTCCTTACCACTCAGGCAGGGTTTTTCCCCCTTAGGCAGGTGTCTGGGGGCTGAGTAAATCCCAAGGCAAGTACCAAGGGCCCAGAGGGCTGAGGAGAGAGGAACAGCGCGTGGCGGAGGATGGTGGGCTCCCAGCGGGACATCGCAGCCCTCAGGGCCAGCAGGAGGAAAGGCGGGGTGCCCAGGGCGTGTTTGGGAGCTCCATGCAGAGGGAGAGCCTGGATGCAGGGAGCGCAGGTCGTCTGACCCTCGCCGTCCACGGCAGGAGCATCTCTGAAAAAATGTCCTCACTCCTCTCCTCTTCCACACCCTTCCTTTCCTCCTGCCCGTGCTGCCGCCACCCGCTCGCAGACACCGGGGGTCAGGAGAGCAAGCGTGTGGGCACCTGCACGGCTGCTCCAATGCACCCCGAGCCAGACCCTGACCGGTGACCGCCCTCAGGGCTCCCGCGAGCACACACCCACCCCGTGGGAAGAGCCGCGTGTCTCGTGGGGCTGGAGCCTGTGCTGACACCTGCTTTCCGTCTCCCCTTCGCCTTCTCACAGGCTCTGCCAGGCTAGCCTCTGCCCCCCACATGGGCCTGTTAACAGACTGCAGGCTGCGAAAATCTGGGGAAATTCCAACAGGCAGCATGTCATCGAGTTTGACACTCCTGTAGTCCAGTGGGCTGCAGAGTTTGAGGCCTGGGTCGATGGACACACGTACATTCAAACCACATTCTTTTGGTGCCAGTGAAAGTCCTAATAAAGTGAGAGTGAACTGTTTATCTCTGGGGGAAGTATGGACTGAAATACAAATTTTTTTTTTTTTTTTTTTGGCCACACTGTGCAGCATGTGGGATCTTAGTTCCCCGACCAGGGATTGAGCCCACGCCCCCTGCATTGGAAGCGTGGAGTCTTAACCACTGGACCACCAGGGAAGTCCCTCAAATATAAATCTTAAAATAAGGGACGTACCGGCTAGTGGTAGACCAGTAATACCTTAAAAAAACAAAACATTTTAACCATTTGTAAATACTTTTCCTTTTAAGTTTCAAATTAAATTTAAATTGTATACACAGCTTAAACAATGTTTAGCTTCACAAACTTTCTCACAAAGCAGACGTCTCAATTTCAGAGGCCGTGCCCCAGCGCCCAGGCACCAAGGGAAAGGGGAGTTCTAAGCAATGATATCAGTTTGTCAGTGTCAGCAGATTGTGTACCCAACTTGCCATGTTTTTTTGTCATTGCAGGTGATTTTTAAAGCCAAGTCAAAATATTCTCCAGAATTACTCAAATACCGGTAAGTTCACCCCCCGCCCCCCGCCCCCCGGGACATTTCTCTGTGTGACAGCAGGTGACCTCAAGGTTTGCACACATCACTCCTCTGTGAGCTGCCCGAAACCGGCCTGCTTGCCGGGTGTTGCGTTCACTGCTCACTGAATCACCGCTTAGCAGGCCTTGCAGCATATTGGCCATGATTAGAAGAAACAAGAGTCTGGTAGGGACTTCCCTGGCGGTCCAGTGGTTAAGACTCCCAGCTTCCACTGCAGGGAGCGTGGGTTTGATCCGTGGTCGGGGAACTAAGATCCCACATGCCGTGTGGCACGGCCAAAAAAAAAAAGAGAAACAAGAGTCTGGTGCCTTTCCTAACCAGGGAGAATGGAGAGGGGAAATAAGTCTAAGTCGTGCATGCTGCATCTAAACCTTTGCGAGGCGCTTGCAAGGTCAAGGCCCTCAGCAGAAGGAAGGTGAGCTCCCTAAAGATGCCCACGGGGCCAGACATCCCCCTTCCTACCCTCTGGGTGCAGGTGCAGCTCTGGTAGAGCCTTGTCCCCAGGCCCTGCCCCCTCCCCCTGGTGGCCTGACCCCTAGTCCCTGGCTGCCGACTGCTGGCGGGCTCTGTTTCTGGAACTCACCAGTGAGGCCCATGCAGGGCTGAGCAGGAGAGGCTTATAATCTGGAAGGGGAGGCTTTAAATCACATGCCGAATTGATGGCAGGAGGTAGATATGCATGTTTTTCCTGGGGGTGCGGGGCGGGTCCATCGCTTTCCCCAAGTTTTCAAAGAGGCCTATTGACTTCCCAGCAGCAAAGAACCCCAGTGGCTTCAAGAATGGTCAGCCTTGGGGGACTTCCCTGGGGGCAGGGTGGTGGTGGTGGGATGAATTGGGAGATTGGGATTGACATGTATACACTAATATGTATAAAATAGAGAACTAATAAGAACCTGCTGTATAGGAAAAAACATAAAAGAAAATTCAAGAATGGTCAACCTTGGGCAGAGGGGGAAGGGAGACAAGGTGTTCAGAAGGTGTGAGATGGGCACCACCTGAGCCAAGGTGTCCTGATTTCCCTGCCTGGGAGAGCTCCGCTGCCTAGGTAAACATTTCTGGAAAGGTGGCTTTGGCCACTTACCTTCTAGAGTCAAAGTGAAATTTTAGTTATTTTGTTACTTTACAAACATGTAAAAATGTGTACATATTTTATTTAAACATGTATCATCTTAAATTTACAAAGACTTTTATTTAAAATTCTGAAAGTATATGTTTTTCTTTCTTTTTTTTTTTGCGGTACGCGGGCCTCTCACTGCTGTGGCCTCTCCCGCTGCGGAGCACAGGCTCCGGACGCACAGGCTCAGCAGCCATGGCCCACAGGCCCAGCCGCTCCGCGGCATGCGGGATCCTCCCAGACTGGGGCACGAGCCTGTGTCCCCTGCATCGGCAGGTGGACCCTCAACTACTGCGCCACCAGGGAAGCCCTGGAAGTGTATGTTTTGATCCTCCTTTTGTATCCCAGGAAGCTGAAGTTCAGAAAGTTAGGTGATAGTACATGGGCCAAGATACAAGTGAT
Organism: Neophocaena asiaeorientalis asiaeorientalis; assembly: GCF_003031525.2. Taxonomy (NCBI): domain Eukaryota; kingdom Metazoa; phylum Chordata; class Mammalia; order Artiodactyla; family Phocoenidae; genus Neophocaena; species Neophocaena asiaeorientalis. The sequence continues at coordinate 3,234,153 of NW_020174933.1, read as the reverse complement.
GAGACTTGTGTGCTGTGTGTTTGTTTTTCATCTGATCTTGATGTTTCCCTTCAATGCTTTTTTTAAAAAATTTACTTATTTATTTTTGGCTGCGTTGGGTTCTCGTTGCTGCGCGCGGGTTTTCTCTAGTTGCGGCGAGCAGGGGCTACTCTTCATTGCGGTGCGCGGGCTTCTCATTGTGGTGGCTTCTCTTGTTGCGGAGCACGGACTTCAGCAGTTGTGGCACGTGGGCTCAGTAGTTGTCACTTGTGGGCTCTAGAGCGCAGGTTCAGTAGTTGTGGCGCACGGGCTTAGTTGCTCCGCGGCATGTGGGATCTTCCCAGACCAGGGCTCGAACCCACGTCCCCTGCATTGGCAGGCGGATTTTTAACCACTGCGCCACCAGGGAAGCCCTTCACTGCTTTTTAAAAAAATTTTATTGAGGTATATTTGATTTACGATGTGTTAATTTCTGCTGTACAGCAAAGTGACTCCGTTATACATATACACATTCTTTCTCATATTCGTCTCCATTATGGTTTATCACAGGATATTGAAAATAGTTCCTTGTACTATACAGTAGGACCTTGTTTATCCGTTCTGTATGTAATAGCTTGCATCTGCTAGTCCCAAACTCCCGATCCATCCCTCCCCCAACCCACCTTGACAATCACAAGTCTGTTCTCTGTGTCTGTCCCTTCACTACTTTTGAGGAGTTCAGTTCATGTTTCTGCCAGACTGTTTGTCTGGGACTTCAGAGTCTACCATGAAATGATGTTGCTTCTAAGAAGGACAGTTTAAAGTAGCAATACTTTACAGTCAGCCCTCCGTATCCACAGATTCCGCACCTGCAGATCTGGAGGGTGGGAGGGGGCGGACAGTCCCTTATGTGACACGTACTACACTATTCTCTGTAGTGGACTTGAGCATCCTTGGATTTTGGTATTGGCTGGTGATCCTGGAAGCTGTCCCTTGCAGATACCGGGGGACAGCTATATTAGGAAAACTTGGGGACGTGCAGCAGCAGGAACATTAGAAATTAAGCTTGCACACGGGCCTCAGTGAAGGCTGTTTGGAACATGAGTCGACTTGGACAGAGGCAGTGGCTCGAGACAAGCGCTTT